>NW_024081264.1:996572-1064657 GCF_003009895.1 Hyaena hyaena
TCCATCAGTCCTCAGTTTTTGTCAGCATTCAAGAGTCTCTCATGGTTTGCCTCTCTCCCTTTCCCCCACCATTTCCGCCCTTCTTCTCCCCCTTGTTCCTCCGTCAAGTTCCTCCTAATCCTCCTATACGTGCAAACATATGATATTTGTCCTTCTCTGCCTGATAAGATTTTAACTCTTACAAAGCCCCGAGATTTATGCAGTCTCAGAACTTTGGGAAGAAAACTCCTCTAAATGAGTTACAGTGTTCACAGGAAAACGGAACAGTTGGTGGCTGTTCAGAGGAAAACTCTGAACAAAAATTGTGTATGGAGAATGTTTCCCTAAGCTCACAGAAACCCATGGTTAACGCTATCTGATAGCAAAGAGTACCTAGCTCGTTTTCAACTTTAGAGCAATCTGCCAATATTCCCAATTAAGACAGTCTGTGAAAGAACAAAGCAGTGTTTTAATATTCCAAAATGATGTGCACTGTACTTCTCCTAATAGACAAACCCATAGCAACAGAAAGTAGAATGTTGGTTGCTAGAGGCTGAGGGGAAGGGGAAATAGCTGCATTTCAACAGGTATAAAGCTTCAATTATGGGGCGCCTGGGTGGCTCAGTCGGTTAAGCATCCGACTTCGGCTCAGGTCATGATCTCACAGTTTGTGGGTTCGAGCCCCGCGTCGGGCTCTGTGCTGACTGCCAGCTCAGACCCTGGAGCCTGCTTCAGATTCTGTATCTCCCTCTCTCTCTGACCCTCCCCTGCTCACGCTGTATCTCTCTCTCTCAGAAATAAATTTAAAAATTTAAAAAAAAGTTTAAAAAAGCTTAAGTTATGCAAGATATTTTAGAGATCTTCTGTCCAACATTGTACCTATAGTTAACAACACTGTATTATGCACTTGCAAATTTAAGAGGGTAGATTTCATGTTAAGTGTTATCATACCACAACACAAAAAATGACGTGCACTGGTGTATGTGTATGCATGTGTATATTTCAGTTAATTAGTTTTATTGATTTATATTTATACATAATATAAAATGTATATATAATAAATCTATCCATTTTATGTAAATAGTTTAATGAATGTACTCATGTCACTGCCACCACAGCTGAGTGAACATTTTCCATCCTTTATGCCACTTTGATGCCACCTATCTCCCACCACATAACCAACAGTGAACTGTCTTCTCTCATAGTTTTCCCTTCTAGCATTTCCAATACACTAGCAGCATTTTGAGTCTGATTTCTTTCATATAGCATATTGCTTTTGAGCTTCATCCATGTTGTATCAGGAAGGATTTTTTTTTTTAATTGCTGAAAAAGCATTCTATTTTGTGGATATTTCACAATTTGTTTACTTATTCACCTGTCGATGGACATTTAGGTTGTTTCCATTATGAATAGTATGCTTATTATGAATAAACCTGCTATAAACATTGACATAAAAGCTTTGGATAACAATGTTTCCAGTTTGTCAACACCTAGGAGTGGCATTGCCAGACTCTGTGATAAGTGTATATCTCACTTTATAAGAACAGCCAAATTTCTTATAAAAAAAGTTTACCAAATGGCTATTTTGCATTTCTGCCAGCAACTTGTTCCATGTTCTTGCCAAATACTTGGTATTATTGTGTTTTTAAAATTTTAGAAATTCTAGGTGTGCAATGTTATTTCATTGTGGTTTCAACTTGCACTTCTCTAATGATTAATGATATTGTATATCCTTTCATGTGCTTACTGGCCATTTGTATATCTTCTTTAATAAAATGCCCATTTAAATCTTTTGTCCAATTTTAAGCAGATTGTCTTTTATTACTGGGTTGTAAGAGTTCTTTATAGATTTTGGCTACAAGTCCCCCTTTAGCAGATGCATGTTCTGCAAATATTTTCTCCCAGTCCAGAACTATTTTCTTCATATGAAGTTTTAAAACTGAAGTCCAATTTACCAATTCTTCCTTTTATGCTTTGTGTTTTTTGTGTTCTAAGATTTTCTTCTAGGCACTTAGTGGGTTCTGTGTTTACATTCACATTGTTCATTTCTCTTAGCTTCTGGTAGCGGCTCTGTCCTTGGTGTTTTTTGGCTTGCAACTGTATAACTCCAATGTCTCTGCTGTCACATGGTATCCTCCCTTCATGTGTCTGGGTCTCTGTGTCTCTTCTATCTGTCCTTAATTGTGTGCTCTGTCCCAACACTTAGGCCCAGTTCAATTGCCCCCAAACCAATGCAGGCTGCTGGCACACGGTGCATGTTCAGATTTATGGTGGGCCCCCCTCCTTTTTCTCTTTATTGCCTTGTTGCACTAGCTACATCTGGGACAATGTTGACTAGAAAAGGGGAGTAGCCATCTTTGCCTTCTTCCTAGTTTTAGAAGGAAACTGCTTTTTATTTCACCATTAAATATGTCAGGTGCTGGTTCTTCCATAGACGTCCTTTATTAGATTGAGGATGATACCTTTATTTCTTTACCAATTGAGAGTTTTAAATCATGAATGTTTTTTAAAATATTTTTTTGCATTTAAATAAGACAGGGTTTTTCTTTTTTAGTATGTCAGTATGATGATATACCTTGGTTCTGAATGCTATGGCAAACATGCATTCCTAGGATAAATTCTGTGAGGTATTACCATCTTTTATAGATAGTAGTTTCAATTTGCTATTTTTTAAAAGAATTTTTGCATCTGTATTCATGAGAGATGTTGATGTATGATTTTCTTTTCTTGTGAGGTCTTTTTCTGGCTTTGGTATGTGGGTAATGTTGGCTCATAAATGAGTTGTTAAGTGTTTCTTCCTAGAAGAGTTTGTGTAGAATTGTTGCTATGTCTCCCTTAAATATTCGTTTGTGCCATCTGGGTATGCACTTTTTTTTGTGGGGGAAGGTTGTCAGCTACAAATTCAACTTTTAGGGCTACTCACATTTCTTTTCTTTTTGAGTGAGCTTTGGTAGTTTTTGTTTGTCAAGAAGTTTTTGTATTTCACCTATATTGTTGAATTTATTGGCATAAAGTTAATAAAATTCCATACTGCTTTAGCTAGATCCAAATATTTCAATATATTCTTTCAGTTCAAAATATTTTCAAATTTTCCTTTTTACCTCCTCTTCATGGGTCATTTAGGAGGGTGATTTAATTTCCGAATATCTGGAGATTCTTCAGATATCTGTCAGTGATTTCTAATTTAATTCTTTTCTGGTCATACCATTGTATAGTTTCCATTCTTTAAATCTTTTAAGTCATTTGAAACTTGTTTTGTAGCTCATAATATTTGCACCTGAGAAGAATACATATTATGCTGTTGTTGGGTGGTGTTCTATATATGTCATTTAATCAAGTTAGTTGGTTTTATATACCTTTAACTGATTTTCTATTTGTGATATCACTTAAGTGTTGAAATACTTGAAATAACCTTAGTACTTGAAAATTTGTCTAAATCTATTTCAATTTTACCATTTTTTTAAAAAGTAGGTTCTGAGCCCAACACGGGGCTCAAACTCACAACTCTGAGAACAAGAGTTGCATACTCCACCAGCTGAGTCATCCATGTGTCCTTCAACTTTATCATTTTTTATTTTATTTTTGAGAGAGAGAGAGACAGAGCATGAATGGGGTAGGGGCAGACAGAGAGGGAGTCACAGAATCCAAAACAGGCTCCAGGCTCTGAGCTGGCAGCATAGAGCCCAACGCAGGGCTTGAACTCATGAGCCATGAGATCATGACCTGAACCAAAGTCAGACACTCAACCAACTGAGCCACCCAGGTACCCCAATTTTATTGGTTTTTATTTTGTGCATTTTGAAGCTATGTATTGGAGCTAGGCGACGTTTTTCTGTTGGATTCTCAAATGTCAGAATATAGGTCTCTCCCTCGGGGCCAACTTCTGTAGAAAAGAACTTTCCACCTTTTGCTGGAGGGTAAATCTCTGGTTGGGAAGGGCACAAAGATTCGGGATGAGGGCATGGGTGTATGGGGTTAAGTGAATGTTCCGTATACACGTGGCCATTGATTTCAGTGCTTTCCCTTCATGTCTCACTCCCCTCTTCCACAGTATTAAGCATTTCTAGACTGGAACCAAACTGGTTCCTTCTTGTCCTTATCTTCATATGCAAGCAGTTTAAATGGTGCCTGCTTCTGCTCTGATGCAATAGTCATTGCCCTTCCATCTTTCAAATTTTTGTTGAGATTTGTTTGTTATGGTCTTACTCCTCTTCTCTTTATTGCTGTGGTTTTATAAATGTAAAAAAAAAAATTTTTTTTTTTAGCACTTTAATGCTGTCCAGAGAGATGTTTAACAAAAAGTACACTTTCTAGTCCTTTCTCTGCTAGCCATTTTGCTTGGGTTGGCCAAACACTGACATTTTTGTGGTCAAAATGTCCACATCCTTGCTGATCAGCTGCCACATGTTCCTATGTATTAGCTTTTCCCAGATCTTACTCTTGAACTACTGTTATTACCTGCTCTCAGGTACCAATTCAGTGCCAGTTTTACTCTTGCAACTACTTTGGGCATGTTGCTTTGAACTTTGCTTAGCTTTCATTACCTAGGGTATAGTCTTGCACTCCATGACCAATTATGATGCTTTCTCATCAATTAAAGTACAGAGAGAAAGCCATGGGAGCTTCCATATTTCTTTCTATCCCTTAACTCTGGCTGTCAGGGTGGGGGGTGGGAAGGAAGAATGAAAATATTAGAAGTGCCTGACTGGTCCAGTTGGTAGAGCATGCAACTCTTGATCTTGGGGTTTTGAATTTGAGCCCCATGTTTGGTGCAGATTAAAAATAAAATCCTAAAAAAAGTTAAAATGATTATAATTTGTGAATGTGACTACCAGTAATGAACACATATTCACTAGTATTTTGACTTTAAGATGTTAGAAGGAATAGCACCCAATGAATTGGTAAGAATTTTAATAATTGTAAAAGTGTCTCAAGTACTCAACAATCTGTAATCTATATAGTGAAAGAATTATTAATTGAATATAACTGATGATTACTGAGAATATCCAAAGGTCTTTGTTTAACTCAAGTATCAAGGCAAGGGCAACTCCTGAACTCTGAAAAAAAATTTTTTTCAACAATCCTAAAGCACACATACGTTTTTTTATATGAAATTGGGATGTATCTTAGCAAAGTGCTCCCCCCCCCAATCGTTTCTTACGATCTGATGAAATGTGACATATCCCCTGTTGTTCCTCCTGTATTTTCATGTGTAAGTCCTCTTTTTCACACACTTCTTTCCCATAGTCAGTGAAATACTTCCCAAGGACTCTGATATTTCAGTTGTATTAAGAAAGGTGATGTTTAAAAGAAAATAGTAAAAGCTAAACATAGTTAAAAACATTGATATCATAAGTTATGTTTAAAAGGAAATTTGGGAAAACAGGCTATTTTATAATCATTTGAGATTTGGACTTCAGACCTCCTCCTATCCTCAAAGCATACAGGTTCTTGTGTTCATATTTGGCTCCAAATCTCAGTTATATTCCATACATCAGGTAGTCAGAAGACATATGTGACAAACAGTGAAATCCTGAACAGATACTGAGGTATGATCTATGAGGGTAGAAGGAATGAGAGGCATTCATTATTCTAGAGATTGGTGAAATAGAATCACATCATTTGTGATGCTGCCTTAGAGTATCCAAACAGGTGAGATATTATGGAATGGCTAAAGGGAAGATGGTTATATATCACCCTAATCATTGCATATAGAATGCTTACTCAGGGGTGGGGTCAAAGATTCTGGAACTCTCTTCTAAAGAAAGGCAAATGTCTTAATTTCTCTCCTTTATTCCTTAATAGAGATGAGCTGTTTCCTGAAAATTAATGTATACTTTCCCTGTTATCTATGTCCAGTTAACTACTTCAGCTTACCTTGGTCAGGATATATTAGTTACATCCCAAGTTCTCAAGCTAATGAATAAGGCATCCATCTTTTTCCTACCATTTTTCATGTATGGATACTAGTAATTGGTGAAAAACTGGGATATTAAACACTAGATAACCTCCTGAGAACTGGCTGAAGAATCATTAACCATCAGTTAGAAAATGAGGGCTGCAGTCAGGAGCTCATTATATAGTAAATTCCAATTTAGTTATGTATGCAATCACTTTTCTACTTTCAACTGTTGTTTGAGCTTCTTGTATGAACTTCTAGGGGATAAATGCCTCTTTGAAGTGTCCTAGTTTCACACTGCAAGTGAATTGTATGTGACACAATGCATATTTTAACCCTGGTCATCCCAAACATACTCTAAAATAGTTTAAAATGTTTTTATATAGCTATTTTTTTTAACATCTATTTATTTTTGAGAAAGAGAGACAGAGTATGAGCAGGGGAGGGGCAGAGAGAGACAGGCTCCAGGCTCGAAGCTGTCAGCACAGAGCATGATGCAGGGCTCAAACTAATGAAATGTGAGATCACGACCTGAACAGAGTCAGAGGCTTAACCAACTGAGCCACCCAGGTGGCTATTTTTATGTGAAGTACTTTCAGCCAAATATAAAAATAATTTTATAAATCAGACTTCTAGATCTATAGTGAGGTTTAAAGAGGCTGGGGATTCTGTGAAAACAAATGGCTTTCGGGGGTACATCAAGTATTAAACAAAAGATAAGCCCAAAGAGAAAAATACTAGAAACTTTCTCTCTGGACTCCCTTGTTTTGCTTAGCACTGACATGAATGCCAAAGAAAATCAAGGAAATGAGGTAGTGAGGAATTACATACGTTTAGATATATACATTTCATTTTTGCTATGTTTCAACATGGTATATGTACCCTACTTGGCTTTAGTTTGGTGGTGATGGGGGGGTGAAGTGGTGAGATCTGGATGAACCCCAATAGACCAACCGCACCCAGGAAAAATAACTACTTCTGTTCCTAAGCAGCTGCCTTAAGGGGAGAAGGCGGATGTGTTCAATATCCTGTAACATAGTATATGGGGTGTACCACACAAGTAGCTTCTCTCTACTTACTTGTCATGTGGCCATGCATTGTTGGTATATTTTTGCCATAAACACAAGAGATTTCATGCCCATAATATCTCCAACCACTCCCTTGACCTAAAACTAACACGTGCAATCACAATTCAGAGAGAGCTAATCAAAGTTGGAAGGAAATAGGAAAAACACAAGGCACAGGATTTGAAGAGAAACCAGAGTTTCAATTTCTCAGAGAATGTGAACAAAGGGAAACATGTTCTGTTTGCACAAATATAAAGTTCTTGCACTTAAAAAGGCTGGGTAGGATATATAGTTCTAATAACACTGGCTGAACTGCAAAGTATAGACATTTCACTCTACCCATCTGAGGAAACAGAAGAGTCAGTTCTCTATATAGCATGACAAAGTGGTTGGTACTTAAATACTTTAAATAATGAATGAATTTCAGTGAGGGAACATATCTGAATAACCTATGATCTCTCTCCTGAGAATAAAGAGTGATATTAAAAATACTCAAGTCTTTACAGTATGAGCATATGACTGAAGACCTTATTTAATAGGATCTTTCCTATGAACCCGCTGGTGGATGTGGAGGTTGGAGCTCTGGCTGAAGCCCTTCCCACACTTGCTGCACTCATAGGGCTTCTCTCCAGTATGCACTCTCTGGTGGATGAGGAGTTTTGAGCTCTGGCTAAATCCCTTCCCACACTTGCCACAGTGATAGGGCTTCTCTCCAGTGTGTACTCGGAGATGGATGCGAAGATCAGAGCTCTGACTAAAGCCCTTCCCACATTCATAGCACTGGAAGGGCTTCTCACCTGTGTGTATGCACCGGTGAATGTGAAGGTTTGAACTCTGACTGAAGCCCTTCCCACATTCCCCACATTTGTAGGGCCTCTCCCCAGTGTGGACTCGCTGGTGGATGTGCAGGTTGGAGCGCTGACTGAAGCTCATACCACATTCCCCACACTCATAGGGCTTCTCGCCAGTGTGCACTCGTTGGTGGATATGCAGTTTGGAGCTCTGACTAAAGCCCTTCCCACACTTGTCACATTTATAAGGCTTTTCGCCTGTATGGACTGCGTGATGAATGAGCAGACTTGAACTCCTTGTGAAGCCTTTCCCACACTTGTCACATTTATAGGGTTTCTCATCTGTGTGGACTGCTCGATGGATGAGGAGACTGGAGCTCCTCGTGAAGCCCTTCCCACACTGCTCACATTTGTAGGGCTTTTCTTCTGTGTGGTGTCTTTGATGAAGTAGTAGTTCTGAGCGCTCACTGAAGTCCTTACCACACCGACTACATCTGTGTAGTTTCTCTGCAGTGTGGATTTTCTCACATGGATTACTGCCTGAGCTGCTGTTACGTCTTTTCCTGCAGTTATAATGGTTACAGTGTTTCTCCTCTGTTTGAGGTCTCCGACGACTACGACTGACTACCTGTGATTTCCAACCACAGATGTCTTTGCAGTTACAGTCAAAGTGATCCAAAGATTCTTTCAACTGGCCATTCTGGCAAGTTGCCTGACCACTGACCAATGGTGAGACCAGTCCTGTTACATCAGATGTAAGTTTAATTTGAAGGTTCTCTGAACAATGGTCCATGGGAGGACTTTCTCCTTCTGAGACTTTTCTCTCAGTGCCTTCTTCAGTTATAAACACACTTTTGCTTTTCTGAGGATCCTGGGGCTCATTTTTACAGAAAGTCACTGAGGAGTCCTTTGCGGCCATTTGGCTTGGGAGTTTCAAAGACAAATATTCTTCATTGGCCATGTTTTTGTAATCATCACTTTGAAGAGTCACCACACTGCTCGTTTCTAGAAATACAGAAGATGCTTCTCCCTACTTCTGATAAAGGGAAAAATCTAGTTCAGGGTCCTGTACACTTCTCCCGGAAGATTCAGAATACGATCCTGACTCTGTTATTGTGCTGACCATATCTTCTAAAATTAGCCAGCAGAAAAGCCCCTATATAATAGATCCTAAGTCCTTTTTTCTTGAAGATTCTCCATAGAATTTTCATTCAAGTCTCCTAGGGAACAAAGAGAATTCAGTGATAAGGACATACAAAGAGTAGATTTCAAGATTTTGGAGCTGGAATGCCTAATGCTTGAAGATTTAGTAACTAGGAAAAAGTTCAGTCTTGTCCTTATAGTCATGTCCTTTGGGTTAGTATCAGAAGGAGAGAAGGCTTAACTACACAAGGCAGAAATCTTGTCTCAGCTTTTAAACATAGCCAATAAAAGTGTTTTTTCCCTAACCTTGCAGAGGCAATGAATGTGTACTTGTCACAAATAACATTTCATTTCACTCTACTTCATTTTACTTTAATTAAATGTGCATTTAATTGGTAACCCACTTTAAGAGGTGCTGGGGATACAAAGAAGAAAACAGATATTCTTCTGCCTAGAGGAGCCTACTGGGAAGGGGCTCTTCCCTTCTGGTTAGGCTAGAGAATACTGGGAAGAAAGACAGTATCAACAGTGATAACCATAAGTGTGACACCAGTCACATGCACAACCAGTCATGGGAGCACAGAGTACAGGAATTCAACCCAAACCTTGGGGAAGATTTCTGGGACCAAATGGAAGGGCGGGGGGGAGTGAAAATGCGGAGGAAATACGACATGCTCTGGAAAACTATACACAATTCCTTGTGAAGGATATAAAACAGATGACAGTGGTAAAAAGTGCTCTGGAGAGGAAGGCAGGAGCCAGAACAAAGGGCTTGGTGTGTACTATAAGAATTTAGGATTACAACCCTCAGGGATTTAAAGGACTTCAGTGGGGAGCAAAATACCGGACTTCGCGATTATAAACACCATCAGAAATAAGCAAGACTTAAGGTAGAGAAACAATTGCTGCAGCAAATCTGAAGCAAAGGATAAGGACGGTTATCAAGACAAAGGGAGAGATTCATTCTAAATCACACGATGACTGACTAAACTTAGGAGGAGAAGGAGGCATCCAGCATGATCCTTAAGATTCTTACTTGAGTTGATCAGATATGGAGGTATACATGGTAAGACAGGCTAGAATGATAAAGTGGGGAACCAATAACAAAACAGGCTTTGACTTGTTTAATTTGTGGTACTGATGGAACATTCTTGCACTGTTCAGTAATATGGGTCTGCAATTCCTGAGAGAGAACTATGCTAGGAATGTAGATTTTAGACTTACTAGTATGTATGTTCATCAAAAACAATTAGAGTGAATATTTTAATATTACACTGAGGTGACAAAAAAGAAGTCCACAATAGTCCTGGAAAAATAGAAAGGCTGCAATCAGCAGAATAAAAATGTTGAGGAACTCCTAGATGATAAAAAGCAGATGAATGGGAACTGATGGTGAATCCAGAAAAAACAACAACAACAAAACAAAACTCAAATGCACAGCTCAAATCACATACAGAAAAGGGCTTAAAAGACTAAAAGATCTCAGGGGCACCTGGGTGGCTCAGTCAGTTGGGTGTCCGACTTCAGCTCAGGTCATGATCTCACAGTTCGTGGATTCGAGCCCTTCATCAGGCTCTGTGCTGAATGCTTGCTCAGAGCCTGGAGGCTGGTTAGTATTCTGAGTCTCCTTCTCTCTCTGCCCCTCCCCCTGCTCACGCTCTGTCTCACCCTGTCTCTCAAAAAAAAAAGAAATAAATGTTAAAAAAAAAAATTAAAATAAAAGACTAAAAGATCTCAAAAAGTCCTAGAAATTCAAATTCCAAACTCAGAATAAACAATTATAAAGTAAGAGAGGTTTATCCTGGAAACAGGTTTATGAATTCATGTTAGGCATGTCTAACGGTTGGACTAGTTGTTGCCATTAGCAGCACCATTTTCCCAGACACCCTCTTCCCTACAAAAAATGAAATATTGGTTGGCTAAGGGTGGGTCCCCATAGAAAGCCTCAAGAACAAAATAAATGGTCTGTCAAAGAAAAACTCCTAATGGTATTATTTGGGCTGGAGAGAGAACCAGAAGTTGAGGAAATACTGAACCTGCACAATGACATGGTTAATAAAGTACAAACGAAGCAACTGACTCCACATGTGCCCAGGATAAAGATTCAAGGTTGGGGCGCCTGGGTGGCTTAGTCGGTTAAGCGTCCGACTTTCGCTTAGGTCATGATCTTGTGGTTCATGGGTTCGAGCCCCGTGTCGGGCTCTGTGTTGACTGCCAGCTCGGAGCCTGGAGCCTGTTTCAGTCTGTGACTCCCTCTCTCTCTGACCCTCCCCTGCTCGCACTGTCTCTCTCTCTCCTAGAAATAAATAAAATATTTTAGAAAAAAAAATTTTGGAAATAGAGGCTCACTGTATTTTGTATGAAGTTAAAATTTAGGCTTAGAGAAAAGATGCTGCAGTGGCTTAGTCTTTTATTCTGGAGCTCAGAACTACTGAGAGCAAGATGTAACAGTATAAGCAAAGTAGCAGTCCCAGGTTTGGATTATAATCAAACCTCTGATTTTTTCCAATTCTTTATGAATNAGTCTGTGACTCCCTCTCTCTCTGACCCTCCCCTGCTCACGCTGTCTCTCTCTCTCCTAGAAATAAATAAAACATTAAAAAAAAAAAAAAAGATTCAAGGTAACCCCTGAAGTGGGATTTCTGCTAAAAGAGATAACTTGAAAAGCAGGGCACGTCCCAGTTAATTTTGGGCTGAAAAAAGCAACCTTAAAAAAGGGGTCTACAACCACCCACCATTTGGATTCTTATATCTATCTCAAACCTAATCACCAGAGATGTCCTCTATAAGTATAGCATGCATGCACCAAAGAGGGCCATACATCAGCTGAGGATACACATTCCAGTATCATACTGTGAACATATGCCTTTTGAAAAAAATATCAGACAATAAAAACAATATAAGCAGACTAAAAAAAAAAGTAGAAAACTAACATAAATGAAGATTGGCGTAAACTCAAGAAATAATGAACAGAGGAAACGATTTAAAAGGTACATAATTAAGATCCCAGAGAAATCTGAGAAGATATCACATATAGAAAACATAATCTAATAATAAAATATAAACACATTGCTATGAAAAATAATCAGAATTCTTTTAAATTTATAAAAGGACTGAAAAGGATGACAATTGTAGTATTTATGACCTATCATGCTTATTTGAAGTACTCAGATACTAGTTGCACAATCTTATGTAAGAGGAATTCTTAGGACATCCATTCTATACATGAGGAAATCCAAGACTGAAAAGGTTAAGTAATGTGTGTCATAGCTACTGTTAAGCAGATCCTAAGGTCTACAATCTCAATGGGTCGAGTAGCAAAATGAACACATGGCTAAGATGGAAGATTGAGGGATTCTTCTAGAATGCAGAGTAAAAAGGAAAGACAGATGGAAAGATAAAAGTAAAAGCCCATCTTGTAGGAGTTCCATGAATATAGTGAAGAATGAATGGAGGGAGAGAAATGATCAAAGCAGTAACAGATAAAAATGTTTCCTAAAATTCACAATTCAGTGCTTACTGAATGCTAAAAATTGTATGCGAAATTTCAGGACTTCAGGGGAAAAAAAATTCCCCAAAACACTAAAAACATCCAGACAGAAAAGGCAGGTTGTGTGCAAATAAATGAGAATTAGTATGCTAACACCGAACTACCAATAAACAATACTGGAAACCTGGAATAATTGAGCATTATCTTCCATTTGGAGGAAAAGTGATTGTGAAAAAGATGATACACGATACAAGAAACAGCAGTGAGCAAAGAAGTCAATAAAATAGACAATTAAGTTGAATCAATTGTTGTTACATAAAAGAAAACTATAATAATTAACCAATTAACCAAACCACTATAAAACAGCATGGAAAATCACCCCAAATAAAATATTTTAAAAAGCAAGCATCAGCTTTAGGAAAGTGGGGGGAAAAAAGGAAGTGTAATCATAGTATACTACTTGACCTTGTAGGGAACAATAGTTATGAAGTCAAAGCAATATAAGCATTAACCTTGGGTGGATGTTGGGGGAAAATAATGTAAAAGAGTTAAATCCTCATTTATGATTTAAAGAAGTCAATATAAAATATAAAATATTGACAAACTGAAAAATAGCAGTATATTACAATAAACTCACATTAAAACTATATGAGATACCATTTTCCACCTGTTAAACTGGCAAAAACTGAAAGCCTGAAGACACACTGCTTGTGAGTGTAAATTTGTAACACCCCAAGAAGGACATTTTGACAATTATTAAAATCACACATGTATGCACTCCACATTTTGGCTTGGGGGTTTCATTCTTCAGATTTCCAGGTAGAGTTGTGAAATGATAACTGTATGAGATTTAGTCACTGCAGGTGGCTTGTGATAGTAAATGACTAGAACCTGGGTAGAGGAGTTAGGGACACGAAGGAAGGTTTACACTGTGTACCTTTTTATTTTCGTAATATAGCTTTAATACTTTAAAAACGTTTTGTACATTTGGGAACTCTTCACTGCTCATGCATAATATATTTTTTGCCTTTCCCCAGGATGTTCAATGTCCTCACTTGACATTTTTTTCAGCTTTTTTTAGGTATAACAGACAAGTAATACTGCGTACCTTTTTATGTTTTTTAACCATATGAATGTATTTGTTCCTTAAAAAAAAAAAAAGAAGTAGCTGCATAAGTTACTTGAAATATGAAGGCAAACAGAGTAAGAACAACTTAAAGGATTAAAACTGAGGGACTATGAGAAGCCATCCTGTGGCATGAGGAGCAGCAGAGGATGAAGCCTGGTGTTTATAAGTTTTTCAATACATTTCGCTTTACCTAGGTGAATGTATTCCTTTGTTCACAAAGTTTAAAAGTAATGGACAAAAAAAAAGGAAGAAAAATAGTGCAGTTTGGAACAATTAAGTCATGAGGTGGGCCAAAGTTATTAAATGGTCACAGGACACTGCTTCAACATCCTTGCCATACAATACTTGTGATACTAGTTTTTGTAACACACAACACACAGATATATGGAGTACATTTAAAAGAAAGGATACACAAACTACTATTAGTGATATCATTTCATATTATACTTCTGTGTTCTCTGACTTTTCGAGATTTTTAAATTTTTATTTTTATTATTATTTTTTAACATTTATTTATTTTTGAGAGAGAGAGAGAGGAGAGAGAGAGAGAAACAGAGAGCAAGCCAGGAAAAGGCAGAGAGAGAGGGAGACACAGAATTCGAAGCAGACTCCAGGCTCTGAACTGTCAGCACAGAGCCTGATATGGGGCTCGAACCCATGTACCATAAGACCATGACCTGGGCCAAAGTTGGTTGCTTAACTGAGCCACCCAGGCACCCCGTCCCCCCTTTTAAAAAATATTTTTGAAAGACAGAAACAGCAAGCAAGGAAAGGGCAGAGAGAGAGGGACTTCAAGACTTTTTTTTAGGTGGTATCCAGGTGTGGCCTGAATCTGGACCCTGAGATCAAAACCTGAGCCGAGATTAATCTGGCCATATGTAGCAACCTAGATGGACCTTGAAGGTGTTATGCTGAACGAAATAAGTCAGGAAGAGAAGGACAAATATCATATGTTTGCACGTATAGGAGGATTAGGAGGAACTTAACGGAGGACCAAGGGGGAGAAGAAGGGGGGAAATAGTGGGGGAGAGGGAGAGAGGCAAACCATGAGAGACTCTTGAATGATGAAAACAAACTGAGGACTGATGGGTGTGGGGGGGGGTAGATGGGCATGGAGGAGGGCACTTGTGGGGATGAGTACTGGGTGCTATATGGAAACCAACTTGACAATAAACTATTTGTAAATAAATACATAAATAAATAAATAAAACTGGATGTAATTTGGCAGGTAAAAAAAAAGAGTTGGACACTTAACTGACTGAGCCACCCAGGTGCCCCAATTTTTGGCATTTTTATATCTAATTTGCATTAAAAAACGCTGGACAACCACATTCAATGTCTTACCAATGAAAAACAAAAACCTAGCATAGAGCTTGAAACTGGAAGCAAAGAGAACAGGCATTAAGTTTATATAAAGAAAATGGAAGTACAGTCCTCTCACTCCTTACAGGGACTTCTTCACTCTGTGGTGCTTACCTCACCTCCCAGGTTTAGTTGAAAATAATGGTTCAAGAGCCATAGTTACTGAGGGAAGAGAACCATGTGGACAGAGGCAGGAAAAAACCCTGATAGCCACTATTATAGGTTACTTCTTTTTGGTGGTTTTTGTACAATGTCTGCTTTTACTAGAGAATGACAATTTCACAGGGTTTAACCTAGTAGGTATATATGTATCTTACATCTGTGAAAAAGTTTTTTGGGGGGGCACCTTGGTGGCTCAGTCGGTTAAGCATCACTTCTTGTTTTTGGCTCAGGTCATGATCTAGTGGTTCAAGAGACTGAAGCCTGTGTTGGGCTCCACACTGAGTGCTGAGTGTGGAGGCTGCCTGGGATTCTCTCCCTCTATCTGCCTCACCATGTTCACTCTGTCTCTCTCAAAATAAATAAATATTTAAAAATTCATTTTTTTTAATTAAAAAATTTTTTTAAAATTTCAGAGTCAGAGAGAATGCAAGTTGGGAGAGTTAGGCAGAAGGAGAGAGAAACCCAAGCAGGCTCCATGGAGCCCCACACACGGGACTCAATTCCTTGACCCTGGGACTGAAATCAAGAGTCAGATGCTCAACTGACTGAGCCATCTAGGTGCCTCTAAAAATTCTTTATCATTATATATATTTAAAAAAAATTTTTTAAAGATATTTTATTTATTTTTGAGAGAAAGATACAGACAGTGTGATCAGGGGAGGGTCAGAGAGAGAGGGAGACACAGAATCTGAAACAGCCTCCAGGCTCTGAGCTAGCTGTCAGCACAGAGCCTGACATGGGGCTCAAACCCACAAATCATGAGATCATGACCTGAGCCGAAGTCGGATGCTTAACCGATTGAGCTACCCAGGCGCCCCATCATTATATTTTTTAATGGGTACATATTTTTCCCTTGTATGTTCCACTATAATTTGTATAATCAACACCCTTTGATATGTTTGGTGAATAAATTTTTCACTATTTCATTTTATTTATTTATTTTAAAGTTTATTCATTTTGAGAGAGAGAGAAAAAGTGGGGGAGGGTCAGAGAAAGAAAGAGAGAGAGAATCCTAAGCAGGTTCCACACTGCCAGCACAGAACCTGATGCAGGGCTCAAACTCATGAACCAAGAGGTAATGACCTGAGCCAAAATCAAGAGCTGGACACTTAACTGACTGCGTCACCCAGGCACCCCTTCACTGTTTTAAATAATTCTGTAATGACTTATCATTCTCCACAATTTTCCGCTGGAGTACTGATTATTTCCTTATAGTAGATACCTAAAAATGAATTATTACACCAAAAATGTTTAACACCCTTTGATATGAGTCAGAATGTTCTTGAGAAAACCTGTCAATTATATCCATATTTTTCTTTATGGCATGCAATTTTGTCTCATCACAAGTATTGTCTTCTATTCAGAAGGGGAGATGGATGAGTCCCTGAATGTGTAAGAAAAGAAGCAATGGAAACTAGACATTGTAGGGCAGGGGATATTTAGTGAAAATAAAGTTGAGCAAAACTAGTCCAAGGCCAATGTGGGGAAAATGTAGGAAAAGACAGAGTACAGATAAGAAGGTCAGTGTAAATGGGGAAGACCACAACCTTCTGAAAAGGAAGAGGGGGGAATAAGTGACTAGAAAAAGGCAGATCAGTATGTGGAAAGTATCCTTTTGAGGTCTTAGCTTTCTCCATACATCAGAAAACTTCAGAGAGAACTTTGGGAATATTTAAAAAGGGACTCCTCTTTCATGTATTAGCCTGGGCTTATAATTTGCCATTATATCTAACTGATTCCTTTGGAGTTTATTTTCCATTATATAATGATCTTCACCTTGTTCTGAGAGATCACAACTGGGAGACAAGATACTGAGTAACTATACAGAAAGCAAATTCAGTCCCAAGGGATGATTTTGTAAGGGATATGGTTTTTAAGATGATTCAGTAAAGCTACATTCTCCAGTTCTTTTTTTTTTTAATTTTTAAGAAAGTTTTATTTATTTCTGAGAGAGAGAGAGAGAGAGACAGCATGAGCAGGGGAGGGTCAGAGAAAGAGGGAGATACATAGTCTGAAGACAGGCTCCAGGCTCTGAGCTGGCTGTCAGCACAGAGCTTGACGCGGGGCTCGAACCCATGAACCGTGAGATCATGACCTGAGCCGAAGCCAAGGGTCGGATGCTTAACCAACTGAGGCACCCAGTTGCCCCTATGGTTCTCCAATTCTTAACAAGCCAAATTCTTTGGCTGCTTAGAATACTCAGAAACATTCTTTGAGGCAAAAAGAAACTAGGAAACTTTAATTTCTAAACCACACCCCCTGGGGCGCCATCACTATTTAAAATTGAAGAAACAAAGATTCCCGTAAGCATGTGTCTAGGCTCGTGTTCTTACCTTCAAAGACCAACTGTGGTTCTCCAGCATCACAGCTCAGTGCAGCTTTCTCTGAGCAGAGTCCAGGCAGCCCTGCTGTTCTTCAGGGAAGCCCCAAGAGACATCCTTGAATGTCACTAGTTCCTAAAACATTAAGCAAATTCCTCCTTGACCAGCAGCCATTGGCACAATGCCCTGGAAGGAAGGAGAGATGAGATTGGGCTCAAGAAGCCTGCAAGTCCCTGTGTGATGGTGGGACACGGAAGTGGTAGAAGTGGAGGTTGCTGCCTCAGGGTGCCATACATATACCCATTAGGACAAGGGCCAGGGGAACATCAAGCATTAGGATTAGCCACTCCTTTCAACCAGACTTTCTTCTCAACCTCAGAGAACAAGGTTTCTTTCTGTTGGAGGCTAACCTCTCCCCATGCATTCTAGGTCCAATCTTTTTCTTCCTTCTGAAATTCAAGTTCATGAATTATCTTTTTTCCCTTTCATTTTTTAACTATCTTCCACTCAGTCATCTGGATGGTCTAAGACTCCCTCCTTACCTCAATAATATTCAAGCCACTTCAGATCTTGTCAACTCTTCTCTCCTCAATCTCCCTTCTTTATTTCACTGCTTACTGTCATAGATAAGGCCCCCATTTCTTACCTAGACCACAATAACTCCTTACCAAATCTTTAAAATACCAGTTTTGTCATCTTTCATCCATAGACTGAAAGACAGAGTTATTAATTTTTTATTTAAGATCCCACAGATAAAGTGGTGAGGAGAATTCCATGCCAAGAATGAAAAGGATATACTGATGGACTAATTCTGCAGTAGATTCAAGATTCCAGGATAAGAAATGGTAGGACAGTGGCCCAAATGAAAGGAATCAGTGTGACAAAGGGAAAGAAAATAGTGGGTCTGCTAAAGACAAAGCTGGGAATGAAGGACCCTGATATCAATGGAGCTAATGAGTTACACCCAAGGTGGACTCAGTATCCTGGAGGCCAACCAAAGGGGAAGGTCATGGGACTAGCAGTTTCCTGTTCCCACCTGACAAATGTCAAACTCCTTAAAACTATTTATATCATATAACCTTCCACTTCCTTTCCAGAGCCCATCCTTGCTGGATCCAACAATTTACTCAGAGGCAGGAAAACAGTAATGCAGAAGTCAGGAGCTAGACAAAAGCTGTCGTCAGACTAGATTACCTGCAATTAACCAAATGTCATGCTGTAGTAGAATAACCCTTTACATGCTGCTTCTGCCCTGACTTTTATTTCTCCCACCCATTTTGTAATTCCGTCCAGTTTCAGGACAATCAACAACTGCTTTTATGAACCATGAGGATAAGTTAAATGCCTCTTCCTTCAAGATCTCATAGTATTTTTCACATATCTTTACCATAGCTCTAAAATCTGTCTTCCAAATTGGACTACATGATTCTAAAGGATAGGGGCCATGTTCAACTAATCTTTAATTCCCCAGCAACTAGCACAATTGACTGGGAATCTAAATGATATTTACAAATTCACATTCAACTTAAATGAATGATGAAAAGATACAAGTAAAAGTGAACTTTGAGATCAAAGTAAACACTCTAATTTTACAGATGAGAAAACCAAGGCTCAGGATAGTGAAGTGACTTACTCAAGGTCACAGAGGGAGGAGTTAAATTGGGACTCCTGCCTTTCAGACTCAAGGACAATGTCTGGTACATAAAAGTATGGGTGGAATAAAGTCCTTTTTTAAATTCAAAAGAATCTCAAATTTCACTATATTAGCAATACCCAATTACATGATAAATAATCTTCATCAGGGACTAGGTAGAGGAAAAGGAAGGAAAATATACAGAGCACAGGGTCTCATTCATATTAATTTCCCTTGAAGTCCTCAATTTCTTTTCAAGGCACAGAGATGGCATGCTCTTAGGACTTTGAGGCTGCTTACTGCCCTCTAAACTGATTTTTATAAGAGCTCATGGTCTCTTCCTATGTATATAAGAACTGTATTTGCCAAGCAAAAAGATGGTCTTTTTGGTGGTAGTGTGAAGAACCAACTACTTCTTCCTTAAAATCCAGCCTGATATTTTATTCAAGTAACTTCTGGTGTAATTGACCCGTTTAGTTATGGAGAAGGAAGAACATAGAGTCAGAAGACACGGGATTTCCTTCTGACTCTGCTGCTCTCTGCAACAAAGGACGTGGTGCTTCCCTTCAGCCCCCAGATTTAGAGCTCTCTGTAAAATGCCAGCAACCGAGGCAGAGAGGAGGCTGGTGGGCCCCTTCCATTTCAAATGTTCTATGATTCTAAGTGTCAGTCTTGAGGTAACTTTCAAGGAATGGTTTTATGGAGACAAACAAGCAATCAGTTTTTACAAAAGTACTACTCAGTAATTTAACAATTTATTGTACCAATTAAATATGTAGATATGTTGGTAAAGGGAACAAAGCAACCTGAGTATAAAAGATAAAGAACCCATCTTACCTATCTTAATGATGCTCATGTTAAGTTTATAGAGATATATCTCACAACAAATCCAACAAATCTTAGGTTGTACAGAAGCTAATGAGATTTAAAAAAAAAGTGAAATTCTCCTTTTCGTAGGTTTAGGGGAAGGGTAGTGGCTATGAATCTGAATTCTTAAAAAACACCACAGGTAACTGATGAACAGCTTGATTAAGAAGTATTACTGGGAGTGTTTTGGTAACTACTGTGCTGGTATTTAACAAACTTTTTAATGTTTAATCAATAGTTATTATTAAGTGTGTATTTTGTCACACACAGAATCTGCTCATGCAGAAAAGCACCACAATTTATAATTCTGTTTTCCTGAGACCACTTAGCATTGGCTGGAACAGGTGATAACTCTGAATAACTTTCAATGTGAGTGAAATGCCTTGGCAGGAAATGGGAGGCTTTGAGAGAAAACCGGGCAAAGATGTTATGTGGAGTCTTTCAATGGAAGAGCACAGCACATTGGTCTGGGGAGTGGGCCAAGTTCATGGAGCCAGGGTGGTTCAGTGTAAACTGATGTGGAATTTAAAGCAAGCAGCCACCTGTGCAGACTCTGGAGACATCATCTGACAGCTACATGACCTTGGTATATTAATGTTCTTACACCCATATTTACACAATACTTTAGGTCTCGCAGCAACCTCTGACAATAAAAAGATCCTACAGAACAAAGACAGGACCTGACACCACATAAGCACTCAATTAATGCTGATGTTCTTTCTTTGTTCCAAGCTAGAAAGGTTCTGTCCATTCTCAAACAGATGGCGTTTTCACAGAGAAGAAACCCCAACTCACCTGGCACTTGGTCATTTCTTCCTCTCTGGAAGGACAGCGTCCTGGACAAGTGTCATCAGGGAAAGAGAAACAGCCATGAAAATCAAGTCCACCTTGCAGGATACAAACCAGCCGGTCGAACAAGACTGTAGAAAAAAAGTTACTGAGCTCCGGCTCCTAACCCCTTTCCGGTAGCCCTTCCCACGCCATCTCCTGAGCGGCCTTTCTAGTCTCTCCATGCTGCCCCTCCCTCACCTCTCTCCACAGGGTTTTGGATTGAACAAATTGTAAGTAGATTCCGCTGCCCCCAGCAACACTAGGATGTGACCCATTCCTCAGAGATTCTGATTTCTGCCCTAAAGTTCTAGAAAGAGCAGTAGGAGCTCTGAGCTTGGATGCTCTGCCTCAGAATGGATTTCGAATCCCCGAGGCGCTTTCCCCGACCTGCCTCATTTCTGGGGTGTGAGTGCTGTGGGGACAGAAACCCAAGTCCCTCAAAGGGGCCCCTCTCGGTCACCTAATGTCCACCCAAAACCCTGGAATAAGGCCAGTCACCGGCATAGAAATGGCCGGTACGGCCAACTTCGAAGCCTCCAGGCCAGTCAAAGCCAGAGCTAAGCTGGGCAAGAGAGATGGGCCCCTCGGAGCCGCAGTCGCTTCTGCGCTGGGGGCTGTTTAGTCTCAGGTGATTATGGTTGGGTTTGGCGGACACAGCGGCGGTCGCGACTCCCACACAAACACACGTGCGGTCCCGGGCCGCACCTCCTTCAGGTCGCGCGCCCTCTCACAGCCGCCCGGCCAGGCTTTCGGGTCTCAGGGGTCCTGCGCCACCACCGCGGCACTCCCACATCCCAACCACAGAACGCCTCCCTGCTCGCAGCGTCGCCTGTCCTGAGCGTCTCACCTCCCACGTGGAATCCGACACCTGCAAGCGCAGGATTTCCGAGACTGACCCGCGCCCGCGCCTAAGGGCCTCGAACTACAAGTCCCAGAAAGCTGCGGGCTGGCCATACCCACTTCCGGCGCACACTTCCGGCGCATGTCCGGGCCAGTTCCCGGCTGCTGGGGTCAGTGGGTAGGTGTTTCTTGAGGTTAGAGACTAGTTTGTTTAAGTGATCTTATTATTGTTTAAAATTTTTAAATGTTTACTTAGAGAGAGAGAGAGAAAGAGAGAGAGAGAGCATGAGTGGGGAAGGGACAGGGAGAGGGAGAGACAATCTGAAGTTGGCTCCAGGGTTGGAGCTGTCACTACAGAGCCTTCCGTAGGCTCCAACTCACAAACGGTGAGATCATAACCTGAGTTGGAGTCGAGGCCTAACCGACTCAGCCACCCGAGCACCCCTATCTTATTATTATTTTTCTTGATTATAAGTGTGTAAGAATTATTTTACGAATACCCATTAAAATGTATTTTTTTGAAGTGGTGTAGGTGAAGAAAGAACGTAAAAATATCACCGTAATTTTGTCTTCTCCCTTAAAAATATTCTGAAATATATGAATAGTGGCCTCACTATCTTGGCTCCAAAGCTCATTCGTTTGGCAAATATGAGGACCTTACAATGTTACAGGAACTAGCGAAGGTAGGTAGTGTGAACCCCATTTTACAGCTTTTACATTTTAAAAGTTTCAAGAAGCATACTCAGTGTCTCATAATAAGGGCAATGTTTGGATTTAAGTCCAGATTTAAAAAAATATTCCAAAGCACATGTTCTTCACACTTGATTCCCTTTATTATTACCCCGTGTTTCCAGATAATTTTCCCCTTGAAAACTTGGTTTTCTCATTTATGAAAGGGATCCAGTAACCACAGCCCTTTTCAAGGAAACCCCCAAGAAGGCAAAGGAGGTTAAAGTGTTTCAGAAACTTTCCAGGGTTCTGTATGGTTGAAGATAAGTATGACCGAAATATGGTGCACTGTACTTAGAAAAGCACAGGAGGTGTTTGTAGGGATGAGTTGAGGGGCCTCAGCCAGGGTTTTTAGGGGGACAAAGACATTCACCTTGTGTTCTGTGCAGTTTAGAATCCCTGCCCGAAGGATTTCCTCCTAGGGTGGTGCTGGGACCTTGGGATGTGTGCTGAATGGCATTCTGCTGACAGTGATTAGCCTGTCTACAAACATACACCATACTCATTCACACAAACTATATGCATACACACAATCTGTACCCCTTCACAGTGTGTTCCCATACAACCACATTCACACATGGCATGTGCTCACATTCTCACCCCATTATTATCTGTGACAGAACACATTATTATTTCCCAATTTGTTTCAGTTCATATATTTTTAAAACTTTTTATTTTGAAATAATTATGGACTCACAGGAAGTTGGAAAATGTACAGGGAGGTCTCTGTATCCTTAACCTAGTTTCTCCTAATGGCAGCATCTTACATAACTAAGTTTTGTAATTTTCAGGATATAGGTCCTGTATGTGTTTTGTTAAGTTTATACCTTAAGATTTACTTTTCTTGGAAAGATTGTAAGTGATACTGTGTTTTTAATTTCAGATTTCACATATTTATTGCTTAATATATAGATAATTGATTAATTTTTGTGTGCTGATCTTGTGTGAGACTGCTGAACTTAGTGGTTATCAGAGGTTTTCTTTTTTAAATGCTTTTTTGACATTTTTCACATAGAGGAATAATGTCATCTACAATTAGAGATCGTTTACCCTCTTTATTTCCAGTCTGTATTCCCTTTATGCTTTTTCTGACCTATTGCACGAGCTAGAATTTCCAGCACTATGATGAACAAGATGATGAGAACAACATCCTTGTTTGTTACCCGTCTTAGGGAGGAAACCATTTGAACTTTTAACATTAACTTTATCAATTTGAGGAAATTCCTTTCTGTTCATAGTTCGCTCAGCATTATCATGAGTAGTTGTTGGATTTTATGAAATGCTTTTTCTTATATCAATTGATATGATCTTAATATTTTTCTTCCTTAGTATTGATATGGTAGATTATACTAATGAGTTTTCAAATATTGAACCAATCTTGTCTATGTAAAATAAATTCCACTTGGCTGAAGTGTGTAATCCTTTTTTTATTTTGCTGGATTTGATTTGTAAATATTTTTGAGTATTTTTACATCTAAATTAATGAGATATTGGTCTGTAGTTTTAAAAAATATTTATTTTTGAGAGAGGGAATGCAAGTGGGGGAGGGGCATCAGGGGAGGGGACCCAGAGTCATCTCACAAACCATAAGATCATGACCGAGCCAAAGTTGGATGCTTAACTGATTGAGCCTAGGTGCCCCTTGGTTTTGTTTTTTTTTTTTTTTTTGATACTGTCTGGTTTTGGTTATCAGGATAATAATGGCCTCATAAAATGAGCTGGGAAATTTTTCCTCTTGTTTGATTTGTTGGAAGAGATTGCATAAAATCAAATGTTATGCATTAAAGAAGAACGTTAATTCTTTAATTGTTTGATACAGTTCTCCAGTGAAACAATGTAAGCCTGGAGATTTATTTTAAATTATAAGTTAAGTTTCTTTAATAGTCACATGACTATTCAGATTATCTATTTTATTTTAGTTTAGTTTAGTTTTTGCAGTTTGTGGTTTTCAGGGAACTCGTTCAATGCTTCCAAGTTGTTACATTTATGAAGGTAGACTTGTTAGTAGTATTCCTTCTTGAGCCCTGTTTAGGGGACTCACAATATGGTAAGGAGCCTTTTACCTAAATAGTGTGACTGAGGCTTATAGGAATGGTTGTATCTATTTTCCAAGGCAAATGATCTGCTGTGTGGATGTAGCTAATGGTATTTCTCTTTTCAGTCTTACTTTAGTCTTGCCCCACCCTATCCCAGTACCCTTTTACCTTCTCTCCTTAGCTGATTCCAGCCCAGACCCCAGAAAAGCACAGTTACGGTGTGGCCCCCTGAGGCCAATGAGGCCCAGCTAGGATGCTTTCCATGTTGCCAGGGCCAGGTGCTCTGGGAAGAAGCTTGAGAGGTATTCAGTTGGGGTCTGCATCTTCTGCTTATTGTGGTCTTGAGACCTGAAGGAGCACTGGCCAGGGAGCACATTAGTCTTTAGGCCTCAGCTGGAGAGCCCATGGGAGACACACAGAAAGAAAGGTGGAGTAGCAATAGCACTGCTAGGAATTTACCCAAGGGATACAGAAATGCTGAGGCATAGGAGCACATGTACCCCAATGTTCATAGCAGCACTCTCCACAATAGCTAAAACATGGAAAGAGCCTAAGTGTCCATCAACAGATGAATGGATCAAGAAGATGTGGTTTATCTATACCATGGAATACTACATGGCAATGAGAAAGAATGAAATCTGGCCATGTGTAGCAACATGGATGGACCTTGAGGGTGTTATGCTGAGCGAAATAAGTCAGGCAGAGAAGGACAAATATCATATGTTTGCACGTATAGGAGGATTAGGAGGAACTTGACGGAGGAACAAGGGGGAGAAGAAGGGCGGAAATGTGGGGGAAAGGGAGAGAGGCAAACCATGAGAGACTCTTGAATGCTGACAAAAACTGAGGACTGATGGATGTGGGGGGGAGGGGGAATGGGCATAGAGGAGGGCACTTGTGGGGATGAGCACTGGGTGTTATGTGGAAACTAATTTGACAATAAACTATTTGTAAAAAAAAAAAAAAAAAAAAGAAAGGTGGAGTGACTTCCATTTACTGATTTCCTCCTGGATGCTCTGCACTGGGCTCAGGGCCCAGTGTTCCTCCTTGCCTGTTAACAACCCTGTGGAGTAGGGGTTATTCCTCCCTTGTTTTATTTATTACTTAAGAAAAAAAATTTTTAAATATTTATTTACTTAGTTTTGACAGACACACAGTGTGAACAGGGGAGGGGCAGAGAGAGAGGGAGGCACAGAATCTGAAACAGGCTCCAGGCTCTGAGGTGTCAGCACAGAGCCCAATGCAGGGCTCAGACTCATGAGCCATGAGGCCATGACCTGAGCTGAAGTCTGATGCTCAACTGACTGAGCCGCCCAGGTGCCCCTCCTCACTTATTTTATATTGAAGGCACAGAGAATGAGAGAGAAAGGGACAGTGACTTGCCTAAGATCCTGCTGGTGGCAAATGGCAGAGCCAGGATTGAAACTCAACACCTTGGATATTGAATTGGGAGTGCTTTCACTGTAGCACATTTGTCTGTCACCTTGTCTTTTCAGGGGATTGCAAAAGGAATAGGCCAGAATAGAGATAAGGAAAGGAACGTCTGTTGGACCCCTTGGCCTCTGCCTCCCAGTTCAGCCTGCTGGGAGATCAACCCAACATAGAAATGGTGATAGATGCAGGTCCAGTCATAGTGGACTCCTAGGAAAGCTGAAGAAATCACTGTAGGAGCTAGAAAAGGGAGGTCAGGGCTCCTATGTAGATCTGAGCCCAGCCAGGTTGTCTCCTGGGTAGAGCAGGGGAACACAGAGCCGGCTCCTTCCAGATTCCTACAAGTTCTAAGAATATGTCCAGTTCTGTTTCCCAGACTGTCCCGGAATGTGCTCAAATGTTGTGAAACCATACAAATGAAGAGGGTGATAAGGAGGGTCTCATCCAGCCTTCTTCACTTTTTCGACTGGGAATTGAGGCCCAGAGAAAAGGAGAGAATTGGTCAAGTGCCCCCGGGCAAGCAGGGAGGGGGAGAGGAGGGAAGAGAGTCCTGCCTGGTACTAAAGGTATCTTGGTGCTGCCTTGCTAGGGACTCATGGGTAGACGCTCATCATTATAGTATACCTGCTACTAGATGCACATTGGTATCATTCTTGCACTTACTCATTCTAAAGCATTCAGTGAGTATATTCTGTGTACCCTGTCACATACAATGCTGTTTCTCTACAGGGCTCCACCAGCACTGGGGGTGAGGGTTATAGTGGTTTTCAGCAGTATGAATCCTCTCTCCTCCCCCATCAGCCTCTTCGTTCTGATTGTTGTTGCTGCACTTCCACCTTTCTTCAGACTCTACCTGTTGATTTTCTCTAAGACATCGGCCACAACCAACTGAGGATACTAATGAGTAGTTAACAACCTAAGGAGCATCCCCCCAAACTAAGGTTAAATGTATCACAGGGTATCCCTAATGGTTTAAAAATCTTTAAACCAAAAAATTGTGGCTTTTTAGATGCTGTATTAAGATGATAGAAATGTAGAAATGTAAAAGAAAAAAATCTGTGTGGAGTGGGCAGAGTTGGGTTGCCAGATTTAGTAAATGAAAATACAGGATGCCCAGCTCAATTTGAATTGAATGGCCTTTTTTTTTTTTTTTTTTTTTTAAAGACGTGTGTTCTTCCTAATGCCTGTCTGAAATTGAAATGCTGCTAGGCATCCTGTATTTTATCTGGAAACCCTAATAGAGCAGCATATTTCCAAGAATGCCTTGGAAAAGTCTAAGGGGGCAATTGCAATTTCATAGGCTACTCCAAAAGATGTGCTAGCCCGGCTTTCAGCTTAGTCACCTACCTCAGTGAAAGAGGATACTGAGAATAGCTGCACAAAGCTTCTCAATAGCTCAGTAACCAGCTCCTGCCTCACCTTCTCCTCTGTCTTCTGTCTTTCCCTCATCTTCTATGAAAACCCATACTTTCTCCCCTTCAGGCATCAGAGCAGAGCAGCTGAAGGCAGGGGCTGTGGAGTAAGATAGCCTGGGTGTAAATACAGGCTTTGCCACCAGAAAACTGCCATCATGAGCAAGTTTATCAATGTCACTAAGGCTGGATTTCCTCTTGTAAGATGAAGCTCAGGAAATCTGCCCCTTTCCGGCTGTTGAGAGAACTGCATGAAAAAAGGCAAGGAAGGTGCTCATCACAATGCAGGCTATAAAAGTTAATGTAACTGTTATTCTCAGTTTTAATCTTCATGTGGCCATGGTTGCTAGTTGCTAGAGGAATGCCCTCGAGGCGGAGATGCTGTTCCAGGAATGTCTGCCCTTGTGCTCTGTGGTGTCCCTCTCCTTGAATCTCTGACTTTTCATTTCTTTTATATCTAATTCTCATAACAGTCCTGGGAGGTAGGTAAGAAGAGATTAATTTTTTTTGCATATGAACACACTGAGGCCCACATTATTTAGCTTCTCTAAACCCTTCTCATAAGTTACAAAAAACGAGGAGCAGGGCAAGGTCCTTATGGCAGCAGTTTTTGAATTCCCCAAATCACACATAAAAATGAACTGATTCACTAGGATAGCAGGAGAACTATCCCACTGGACAGCATCTTCAACAAAACCAAGATCAGGGTTTCCCCACAGATCCCAGAAGAGGGGAGGTCAAATCACCACCAGGCTTCAGCAACTGTTCCAAGATTGTGAGAGTTCTGGAACCCAGAACACAGAAACTGTCACCAGATAACACAGTCCCCAAAGAAGAGAGCTCCACTCTGAGCAGAATCATCAGCAAGCTGAGAATACTATTGAAACTGGCCTGAGGTTCCACAGGTTCTTTCACAAGCTCCATTTGGTAGGTGAATCCAAAAGACTGCAGGAAACTGAAAACCAGGGCTCTTTGGAGAAATGGCTGGTTCATGGCAAAGCGTAGTGTAAGCGTGGAACAACTTGTCTGCCACCAAGCAAGTAAGTTCCAAAGACTACTACAGTCATGTCATAAAGACCCAGGCCGACCTGAAGGGTTCCCCTTTGAGTCAAACAAACTAGATACAAAAGAAATTTGTGGGACA
Source organism: Hyaena hyaena (assembly GCF_003009895.1). Lineage (NCBI taxonomy): Eukaryota > Metazoa > Chordata > Mammalia > Carnivora > Hyaenidae > Hyaena > Hyaena hyaena. Next base: position 1,024,839 of record NW_024081264.1, read on the forward strand.
TTTACAGAGATTTGAATTTGGACTGGATATTAGATATAAAAGACCTATAGGAAAAAGTGAAGACCAACCAAATGAGAATAAGCATGCAAGAATAAGCAAGGTGGTCAGCTACCATCCCTTGCATTTTGGCAGAGACTCAAATGCAGTGGAGTGGTAAAGCTTTAGAGTGGAAAAAAGGAAGGCTTTGGGTATGTCCTGATTGCAGGGAAACTGGACGTGACTAAGTAGAAGAGGGCATCCTATGTGATTGGTTAGGGGAATATATTTGGCTTTCTCTGATTGATCCTAAATTGGAAGTGGGGACAAACTTAGGGATATTGTCAGTTATTAATCAAGGCCTGACTGTTTGGGGATAATTGATAGTTTGGCTGCCTAGACTGATTGCTGGAGATGATAATCTGACTTCTACAAGTCAGCCTGTAAGCAGGCTGGCTTCCTGGGCTAGTTATTGTACATTGTGGGTTGGTTTCCTGGGTTGGTTTCTGCAGATTGTTTTTATATATGGTCTTGCCATTTTCCTTTTGCATATTCAGTCTCTCAAGTTATTATTAATTTTTGAAGTGTGATAATGGCACAGTGTAAAAAATTAAAATGCCCTTAGGTAAGATATATACTTGATTATTTATAGATTAAATGGTTCAGTAAAAGTCAAGGGGAGATTGATAGATAAACTAAAATAGGCATGATCTCAATATTTGTGAATCTGTGTTATGGATACTTGGAGGCTAGTTATATTAATCCTATGTTGTTCATATTTTGAAATTTCTATAACAAAGAGTTTTTGCTATTGAGAATAGTAATACCACCTACCTCAAAGGGTTGCTTTGAGTATTAAATGAGATAATTCAGGTAGAAGGTTTAGCATGGTACTTGGCATAAGGTGAGTCACACCTTGCAGTAGGCCCTTGCTCAGCATGTTTCTAGCATTATGTCATTGTTATTTGATACTTACGTGGGATTATGCTACAGAGGCTGTTTTAGAAATGGCTTATTTTCACTCAACAATATTTTGTCCATAAATATTGAGGGTAAAAGGTACAGCACAGGGAATAGAATATAGTCAATCGTATTGTGAGACCTAAATCTAACTGACTCCATTTTAGAAAAAGCCTCCATCTTGAGGGTGAACTATGCCCGAACCCAGTCCCAGGAAAAACCGCAGGAAGTACTTAGGCAGCCTGCCCTTAGTTACTTACCTAACAACAGCAACAGCCAATCAGTTTAAAAGAGGCGCCTATGTCCCAAGACGTTCCTGTTGGCAGTTTGCGGTCGGGCCAGATGGGCCGAGCCCATCGAGTACTGACAAGACAGCCTGTACTAAAAATCAACCTATCAGGGACTGCCACGCTGGAAAGCCCCCGAATCTCACTGTAACCACAATAAAAAGCCCTGTGACCCTGAGTTCGGGGCACCATACTATCACCGCTGCGTCGGGTGCATTGCAGTCTCTGCTCGAGCTTGAATAAAGATCCACGTGTGCTTGCATCAGAATCGGCTCCTTGGTGGTCTTTCGGGTTCTCGCGATCTGGGCATAACAGTATTATAATAGTTGTATGGTGACAGATAGTAGCTACACTTGTGGTGAGCATAGCATAATGTGTAGACTTGTATACCTGAAATGAATGTAACATTGTATGTCAACTCTACTTCAGTTAAAAAAAAACCCGAACCCCCCAAAATTTTGTTAGCACATTTATGAAACATATGTTTATATCCATATTAAATTTTAGTGGTTGTCTAGTATTTTTTCATTTGGATTTACTATAACTTATTTAACCACTCCCTATTAATAGTGAGAGTGTTGAAGTTTATCGGAGCTCTGTGCTTCTGAAAAACAGCACAGATTAAGAAATACCCCAAACTTCTGTTTGGGAGACACTATAGTGTGGCATAAGATAATGATGACATTTCATTTGCTGGAGGAAAGAATAGACTTCTCAGTGAAAGGTGCTGGAACGATTACCCAATCATTTGGGACAAATTTAGATCCTTTCTCTTATAATATGTGAACTTTATTAAAAATAAATTAGAGATATTAAAGGCAGAACATTAAGGAACAAAGCTTATGGGTTGAATTGTGTCCTCCCCCACACCCTTTATACTTGAAGTGCTAATGCCCAGTACTCCAGAATGTAACCTTATTTGGAAATAGGATTGTTGTAAATATAATCAAGTTACCGATGAGGTCATTAGGGTGGGCCCTAATCCAATATAACTAGCTGTCCTTATAAGAGGAAATACCATATGAAAACAGAACACACAGGAGTATTCAAGCCAAGAAATGCCAAGGATTGACAGCAACCACAGGAAGCTAGGGAGAGTCAAGGAGGGATTCTACCCAAAGTCTCAGGAGGAACCAGTTTCTCCTGATAATGAACTTATAGCCTTCAGAACAGAGAAAATTAATTTCTACTGCTTAAGTTTGTGGTACTTTGTTATGATAGCCGTAGGAAACTAATATAAATACTATTTAATTTTAAACATTTCATCCTCCTCCATCACTTCATATCCATTAACAGTCACTCCCCATATCATCTTCCCTCCGTCCACTGGCAACTATTAATATATTTTCTGTTTCTATGAAGTTGCCTTTTTTGGACAGTTTGTATAAAGGGAATCGTATTATATTTTGTGACTATCTTTTTTTTTTTTTACTTAGTATTATTTTCAAAGTTCATCAATTATGTAGCATATATCACTACTTCATTCATTTGTATTGCCACATATCATTCCATTGTGTGGATATACCACACATTTTTATCCATTTTCCAGCTGATGGACATTTGTGCTGTTTCCACCTTTGGCTCTTATGAATAACACTGCTATGAACATATTTTTGTGTGGATGTATATCTTCATTTTTCTTTGGTAGGTATTTAGGAATGGCATTACTGAGTGATATGGTAACACCATGTTTAAGGTTTTGAGGGACTGCCAAACTGTTTTCCAAAGTGGCCACACCATTTTATGATCCTACCAACAATGAGGATTCCAATTTCCCCACATTCTGATGGCTTATAGCATTGAAAATTAGAGCCAATATCCTTGCAGTGGACTAAATGGACCAACATTGTATTAGGGCCTTCCAGGGAAATATAATGATAGTATGCGTATTTACTTAACTACTTGGCTTATGTGGTTCTAGAGGCTGAGAAGTCCCCTGATCTGCCATCTGTCTGCAAGCTGGAGAACTGGGAAAGCTGGCATTGTAATTCAGTCTTTGTGGAAGGCCCAAGAACCAGTGGAACCAATGGCTGAAGGCCTGAGAAGGGAGGGGTGGTGTGCTGCAGGAAGCCCCAGAGTCTGAAGGTCTTAGAACCAGAAGCTCCGGTATCTGAGGACAAGAGAAGATGGATGCCTCAGCTCAAGAAGAGAGAATTCATCCTTCCTCCTTTTTGTTCAACTGGGCTCTCAATGGATGAGATGATGCCTGCCCATACAGGTAAAGGTGGATCTTCTTTACTCAGTATACTGATTCAAATGCTAATCTTTTCTGGAAACACTATCACAGACACACCAAGAATTAAGTCTTACAGGTTGTCTGGGTGCCCCTTAGTCCAATCAAGTTGACACATAAAATTAATCATCACGCCCATGTTCTAGCTTTGACCTACTCTAAGCACATTGACCTTTTGCTGTTCCTCAAATAAACCAAGCATATTCTATAGGGGCTTTGCATCTGGTGTTTTATCTGACTTCCCACAGATATACTCCCTCTTGTTACCTCACTTCCTTCAGACTTCTGCACATATGATCTCTTATCAAAGGGGCCAGTCCTTATAGCTCTATATTAAATAAGAATCCTCTTTGGACCTCTTTACCTGGATTTTGTTGAATCTCTCTCTTCTTGATGTCCATTTGAATGTAAGATCTTTGAGGGGAGAGACATTATTTATTTTATTACATTAAAGAGAAATTATAGTGACCACTTGTTCAATCGAAAAGAAGAGTTTATTTAAGACTTCACTGCATTGCAATATGGAAGAGAGCTTAAACTTAACTCCCACTACAACAGGGAAAATGGGGTTTTATAGCCAACTCATTTGGGGTTGAGGTAGGGTGAGGGAGCAAGTGGAAAATTACTAGGAAGAAATTAGTTAGGTATCAAGGTGGGGGGAAGGCAGAGCAGAATTGGGTTAGATATCAAGGATAGGGGAAGAGGAGCTTGATTGGATTCTAAGGGTGAGGAAATTCTTGATGAACTGGCTTAGTGGGATCCTTTGCTAAAATTTGGCTTGTCAGGTCAAAGACAAGGCCTTATTGAGAAGAGGATTGAGAAGACCCTGACCAAAGTTTGGTTAAGGAGGGAGGATTTGTCCAGTGCTCTATCCTTAGCATCTAGAATAGTGAGTGGCACTTAGCAGGGCATTGGTTAATCATTGTTAATTCAGTGAATAAATGCCCCATTCTGATAAATGGTCTTTCAAATAAAAAGTCCCAAGTGAACAAAAGAGATATATTTTTCCTTTTCTAATCTGTCCAGTTCCTGGAGTTTGTAAGTAGGATTTTTTTCTAAAAAGTAACACATTTCATTTTTATTTATTTATTTTTTAAATGCTTTATTTAATTTTGAGAGAAAGCACATAAGTAGGGGAGAGGCAGAGAGTGAGGGGACAGGATGGGAAGCCTCTCTGTGATGACAGCAGCAAGCCAGTTGTGGGTTTTGAACTCATGGACCATGAGATCATGACCTGAGCCAAAGCCACACGCTGAACCAACTGAGCCACCCACCCAGTTGCCCTGAAAATAACAGTTTAAAAAAACAGATTCAGTCTTGTTCCATCTTCTATGTCAGCAAATAGAAAATTCTCAGTGTTTTGAGTGCTCTACTTTTCGAACATGCTTTTTTTTTTTATTTTGGCTTGAAATCAAAATGGGATTACTTGGAAACAAATAGGTGAAGAAATCAATCGTAAACAGCTGCCCCAAAGTAACATAAAACATGCCTTACAGATTTGCATCAGTTTCTAGCATTGGGTGCCAATCTTGGCTGCACATCAGAATCACTTGGGAGCTTTAAAAAATCCCGATGCCAGGACTGCACCCAGAGCATTAATCCGGAATCTCTGGAGCTGGGACCAAGGCCCTATTAGTTTTCAAAGCTCTCCAAGAGATGCCAACATAGGCAGAGGATGGACCTTTGCCTCCGAGACTACATTTCCCAGGGGCTCCGCGGCTGCTTCCGCTTCCGGCCCTCCAGGCCTCGGTGTGGGTAGAGTGAGGTTCTGCCAGCTCGCGGGTCTCGGCGTCCGGTGCCGCTTTGGGTGGTCGCGGTTCTTCAGCGCGCACAGCCTCGTAGCGCAGCCCTCCCAGTTCGGTCCGGGAACAGCGGCCGCCGGGCAGGCACTGAGACCTGGTGCGCTCCTTTTTTCCCCAGGGGGCCGGCCGAGAAAGGAGTCGGTTTAGGAGAAGACAGGCAGATCTGGCCGGGGCTCCACCCCGATGAGCCCTACTGTGTTGAGTGGCCGCCCCAATCGGGCTCCTGGTAGAGAGTTTAAAGGCTTGCCCTGAGGCCCAGAGATTGAGTCACCAACGAGACTTTCCACCCGTGTTGGCAAAGGTGCCTGACTGACAGCCAGAGCTTGGCTTGGAGCTTGCTGCCCGGCCGGACTCGAGGCAACCAAATCCTGACCTTAACCACCTTCACCTGTCTACTCACCTTTGTGCGGAGTAGGGAGGGTGGAGGACTGGTCGGTTCAGCTTGCAGAGAGCAAGTTCTAGCTAGTTTAGGATATGGAGGAACTTCCTCATATTTCCTTTCTTCTTTCCCAGATTGGCTTATTCAGGATTCTTTGCCCTTCCCTGGGAGAACAGTTCAGGAGACAGATGGCCCCAAGACTACCAAGAGCCCAGATCCAGGCAAGTTTGGTTTTAACTTTTCCTGAACAATTGCCACCCTTCCAAAATGAAGTTGGGTTTATGCTTGCCTGGAAGATGCTCTGCCCTGTGTATGGACCAAATTAAGTTGCCTGAGCCAATCCTGGGTAGGTGCAGTGCTGCAGAGGAAGGACCCCTCTCCCCACTGTCGTCCTTTCATGTCCTCTCTACACATTACAGAGTCGTTCACTACCTACTTTATTGCTACTCATGCTTTCTAGAGTGCTAGAAACTGAAGAGTACTTTGTAGGTAAGGAATACCCGTTGTCTCAAAGGTGTTGCCAACTCAGAAGATGAAAGACACATCATACAAGGACAGAGGCTGATACATATGACACTACGATGGTAGTGCTCTCTTGACATTCAGGGGTCAGAGGAGTCTTCAGGGTGTGTTGGGGGCAGTAATCGTTTTAGTTCTTCCTGAAGATTAAATGGAGTTTGCATAATTGTGGAAGGTGGGGTGACTAGGGGAAGGCTACAGCATGAGTGAGGACATTATATCTGAACCATGAACACCAGTTCCAGAGAAGTTTGGAAACATTTGGGGTCTGGAATGCCAGGCTGGAGTTTGCCTTTATCCTGGAGAAAACTGGGTTTTGAAGGATTTTGTGAAGTTGACAGGAAGTAAATAAGCATTTTGAAAGGAAGTAAGACATACTTGACTATTTATTTTATTTTATTTTTTATTTATTTTTCTTAAATAGTTTATTGTCAAGTTGGTTTCCATATACCACCCATTGCCCATCCCAGCAAGTTCCCTCCCCCATGCCCATCACCCCACTTCCCCTCTCCCCCATCCCCATCAGCCCTCAGTTTTTTCTCGGCATTCAAGAGTCTCTCATGGTTTGCCTCCCTCCCCCCCACTATTTTCCCCCTTCTTCTCCCTCACAGTCCTCCATTAGCTTTCTCCTAATCCACCTATATGTGCAAACATATGGTATCTGTCCTTCTCTGCCTGACTTATTTCGCTCAGCATAACACCCTCAAGGTCCATCCATGTTGCTACACATGGCCAGATTTCATTGTTTCTCATTGCCATGTAGTATTCCATGGTATAGATAAACCACATCTTCTTGATCCATTCATCAGTTGATGGACACTTAGGCTCTTTCCATGTTTTGGCTATTGTTAAGATTGCTGCTATGAACATTGGGGTACATGTGCCCCTATGCATCAGCACTCCTGTATCCCTTGGATAAATTCCTAGCAGTGCTACTGCTGGGTCAAAGGGGAGTTCTATTGTTAATTTTTTGAGGAACCCCCATACTGTTTTCCAGAGGGGTTGCACCAGTTTACGTTCCCACCAGCAATGAGGGAGAGTGCCCGTTTCTCCACATCCTCTCCAGCATCTAGAGTCTCCTGATTTGTTCATTTTAGTCTCTCTGACCGGTGTGAGGTGGTATCTCAGTGTGGTTTTGATTTGTATTTCCCTGATGAGGAGGGATGCTGAGCATCGTTTCATGTGTAGGTTGGCCATCTGGATGTCCTGTTTGGAGAAGTGTCTGTTCATGTCTTCTGCCCATTTCTTCACTGGATTATTTGTTTTTCAGGTGTGGAGTTTGGTGAGTTCCTTATAGATTTTGGATACTAGCCCTTTATGTGATATGTCATTTACAATTATCTTTCCCCATTCCGTCAGTTGCCTATTAGTTTTATGGATTGTTTCCTTTGCCATGCAGAAGCTTTTTTTTTTTTTTATATTTTTATTTATTTCTAGGAGAGAGAGAGAGAGAGACAGCGTGAGCAGGGGAGGCTCAGAGAGAGAGGGAGTCACAGACTGAAACAGGCTCCAGGCTCTGAGCTGGCTGTCAGCACAGAGCCCGACGCGGGGCTCGAACCCGCGAACCGCGAGATCATGACCTAAGCGAAAGTCGGACGCTCAACCGACTAAGCCACCCAGGCGCCCCGCCATGCAGAAGCTTTTAATCTTGATGAGGTCCCAGTAGTTCATTTTTGCTCTTGATTCCCTTGCCTTTGGGGATGTGTCAGGTAAGAAATTGCTGCGGTTGAGGTCAAGGAGGTTTTTTTCCTGCTTTCTCTTCTAGGGTTTTGATGGTTTCCTGTCTCACATTCAGGTCCTTTATCCATTTTGAGTTTATTTTTGTGTATGGTGTGAGAAAATGATCTAGTTTCATTCTTCTGCATGTTGTTGTCCAGTTCTCCCAGCACCATCTGTTAAAGAGGCTTTTTTCCATTGGATGCTCTTTCCTGCTTTGCCAAAGATTAGTTGGCCATACATGTGTGGGTCCAATTCTGGGTTCTCTATTCTATTCTAGTGGTCTATGTGTCTGTTTTTGTGCCAAGGACATACTTGACTATTATACAAATTAAGAGTAAAGGAAAATTTTAAAAATTAAAGGTGACCCATATTCTATTACACTAACAGATCAAATTATTTCATTTGAAGCACTTTTGCATAAGTATTTTTTAGGCTTGCCCATTTTTTCTTTTACTATGTTTTAATGTTATGACATATTAATATGTTATGAAATGTCTTCCTATTTGCTCCATAGCACTTTTTATAGCTTCTTTTTATTCTTTAGTCAACCAGCCCTGTGACTTTGAACAAGTTCCTTCAACTCTCTGAACCTTAGATTTACTTTATAGACTGTTATGATGGAAATTCAGAGAGACATTGTTCATCTTGGGGCTTAGCACTGTGCCTGGTACATATTAAGTTGCTATTGCTGTGAAAGACAATTAACAAATATATATTATTTCCTAGTAAATTCTAGGATAAAGCCACTATCATTTTGCATGTCTTCTGGAGTTTCTGTTCATTTGTTGATTGACAAATCCTTGAACACTTCCATGTTCTGAATATTCCAGGCAGTATTTTAGGCTGGAGGGACAACAGTGACCCAAGTGGTCCCTAACCTCCAGGAGCTCACATTATAGATGATAAATCTAGTCCTGCCAGGTAGTGAGAAATCCTGTGAAGAAAGTGAAGTGGGTCATGAGATAGAGAGTGGTAAAGGATGGGAGAAAAGAGAACATTCTGAGGAGGTGACATTTAAGGAAAGACCTATGAAGTGAGGAATGAGCAAATGCCAGGCCCAGAGGAGGGAGCATGATAGGTGTATTGGAAGAACATGAGGGCAGTGTGATTGAAATGAGGGGCCATGACCTCCTCTTATTCCTGGTTGGATTTTCCAGGTTCTTTTAATTTTTTGTTCCTGGGTAGCAAGTCTGCTTCCTGAGCTTGTCATATATTTTCCCCCATGGTCCTTTTGTTAACTGTGTTCCACTTCCCTCTGCATAAACAATCTGTAGTATTAGAAGCTGGCCTTGACTGTGTTGCTCTCCTTTTCCAGTGAGGACTTCCTGGTTCCCTACTGCAGGGTGTAAACATTCCTTGGTGAGAAGAATTGGGTTTGATTTTGCAGGGACCACTGACATTTGGGGATGTGGCTGTGGCCTTTACCCAGATTGAATGGAAACACCTGGATGCTGCTCAGCGGGCCCTGTACAGGGATGTGATGCTGGAAAACTATGGGAATCTGGTGTCAGTGGGTAAGGATGTCCTTTTAACTAAAAATTGATTTCTAGGGCAACAGTGTGTTTTCACAGGGTGAATGGTTTGGGGTATTTAAATCTTAAATGGGAAGTTTTGTTTGTTTTTAGCATGGGCTTAGAGGCTGGAGTTTATGCACGTTCCATCTCTCAGAAAGTCACAGCTATACAGAGTTTAATATATGTTGTGCCGAAGTGAACAAGAGCCATGCAGAGTTTAAGGGTAGCTATGTGTGCCATCTAGCCCAGTTCTCTAAATTTTCCATCTCAGGGTTTGTCTCAGGGATGTCACCAATAATAGGAGTTCTCATCCTCAAGGAGGCCTGGTTTACTAACTTACCTTCCCTCCTACATTTCTATAACTAGCATGATTTGGACATGATTTGTACATCCTTTTACTACCCTCTAGGCCTCTTTGACATTGAGGCCTTCCCGAGATTGAAATCTGGGATAACTGCTTGTGCTCATAACCATAGTCACATTCCTTTCATTTTTTCTATGAACAGGGCTTCTCTCTTCCAAACCCAAACTAATCACCCAGTTGGAGCAAGGGTCTGAGCCATGGGTGGAAGTACAAGTTCCATCAGGTACTTGTTCAGGTGAGTGAGGTGGGGACCTTTTCAAGCAGCAGCTCAGCGCACAGACAGGTGAGGAGGGGTTGTTGGTCAGAAGGCTCACCTTAGAGGGCTGGTGTCTGTGCAGCAGCCCTGGGGAACTTGACGCTGCTTTCCTCTTCTTAATGTCATCGTCGCGTCAAATGACTTGCCATTTTTCTCCTCATTCTGTCGATGCCTGTGGAGAGCTGGTCCCTTCTCAAGGGCCTCAGGACCATGACTTCTCACCTAAAATCCTCAGCCTCTTTTTATGTTTTTTTCCCCTTCCTGTTTCAGGCACTTGTCAGGCTGTACTTTGTTTCTATCTTCTGTCCATTCTCAATTCCTTTCAACTTCTCTCATGGTTAGCTTAATAAATGACTATGTATCCTTTTCTGGTTTTAATATCCATTATCTCATATAGTGGCGGTGACAGATTCCAAGTGTAAGCATAGTTTTCTAACTGTCAGATAATTACTATTTTTAGCAAACACATTGATGGGGAAGTATTTTCTTCCCTTTGAAATTTTTTCTGTTATCCTTTGCTCTTGACTCTCATTTTTTTTCTATGTATACTTTGCATAAATTTCTGTGAGTCAGTTTCTTTGTGTCATAATTTGTTTCAAAGTCTTTAAACATGGATGTTTCTTTCACCTAAAACATTTATCTTGACAGTATTCCTTTTTTAAAAACTCTAATTGTCATTTTGCCTATATCATCTTCAGAGAAACTTTTATAATTATATTTCATGGAAAATACCAGTGATATATAAAATGCTTATTTATTTATTTTGAGAGAGAGAGAAATAGGGAGCATGCATGTGTGAGCAGGAGAAGGATAGAGAGAGGAGATAGAGAACTCCAAGTAGGCTCTGTGCTGCCAGAATAGAGCCCAACTTGGGGTTTGATCTCATGAACTGTGAAATTATGACCTGAGCTGAAATCAAGAGTTGGGCGCTTAACTGACTGAGCCACCCAGGTGCCCCTGTTTTGTTTTGTTTTTTAATTCAGTAATTTTGTTCTTACTATGTTTAATTTTTCTCTCCTAAAATTTATTTATTTATTTATTTATTTTGAGAGAGAAAGAGAAAGCACAAGTCGAGGAGAGGCAGAGAGAGAGGGAGAGAGAGAGAGAGAGAGAGAGAATCCCAAACAGGCTCCACACCATTATCGCAGAGCCTGATGTGGGTGGGGCTTAAACTCATGAACTGGGATATCATGACCTGAGCTGAAGTCAGATCCTTAACTGACTGAGCCACCCAGGTGCCCCTTTTCCCTCTAAATTTTTGTGTAGATTTCTTATACAGTAATAGTAGTAATTCAGTCTTCCTTATTCTCTGTTGTCTGTTTTAATTTTGGTATTTTAAAAAATAAGATGTTTAGAATTTAGATGTAGTAAAAACTAGCAATGTTTCCTTTGACATTTCTTCCATCCATTTAGAAGACTAATAAATCTTTAGACAAAGATTTTACAACCATTGCATGTTTCACATTTCCCCTCCTTTTTTGCATATTCCACTCTATTAGTTTTTAGAAATGCGTATGGTACAAAATTTAGATGGTTCAGTGGTATGCAGGCTTCTTCAATACCGCCTTATTTTTTAAAGTTTATTTATTTTTGAGAGAGAGAGAGATTGAGAATCCCAAGCAGGCTCCACACTCTCAGCACAGAGCCCAACATGAGGCTCGATCCCATTACCCTGGGATTATGACCTGAGCTGAAATCAAGAGTCGGACGCTTAACCAACTGAGCCACCCAGGCACCCCCTTCATGTACCTTTCTTAACCATCTAGTTTCTCTCCCTGGAGGCATTCTTGTATACATTTCTTGTGGAAATTTCCAGATATAATGTGTGCTTTGCAAGAATATACATGTATTCCCTTTTTTTAAAGCACATGGTAGTATAGTATTCTATCTTTTGCTTTTGTATTATTTTGGAAATCATTTCACATACCTACATCATTTAGAGTGCTGTTTTATTCTTAATGGCTGTACAGTGTTCCATTTTATGGATATACTGTAACTTATGTTATCAGTTCTCTGTTGATGGACATAATAGCTATGAATGATGCAGTGATTATCTTTGTACACATCAATTTTCTCATGTACAAGTAAATCTATTGGATAAATTATAGAAGAAGAATTTGTAGGTGAAAGGTTAAGTATATTTGTAAATTCAGTGGATATTACCAGTATCCATAGAAATTATATACATTTATACCTCTAATGACAATATATGAGTGCCAATCTGATCATACCTTGTCAACAGTGCCTTATACTTTTTGATCATTGCCAAACTGATAGTTAAAATCTTTAATTTTATTATAATTTTAATTTGCATTTCTCTTATCAGGTGTGTAGTTGAGCATGTGTTTTTTTAAAGTTTGTTTTATATTGACTTGTTTTTGTATTGTCAACAATAATGGTAATGATGGATATGGTAGTCTTTTTGTGTCTTTAATAGGTTTGTGTCTAGGATTCTCCCATTTAGCTGGTTATTGGGTTGGAATACCTAAATGTTATGTAAAGTAAGTATTTAATTCACCTCTTTGAGGGAGGTGCGCCTGGGTGGCTCAGTCAGTTAAGCATCTGACTTTGGCTCAGGTCATGATGTCATAGTTCATGAATTTAAGCGCCACTTCTGGCTCTATGCTGACAGCTCGGAACCTGGATCCTACTTCAGATTCTGTAACTCCCTCTCTCTCTGCCCCTCCCCCACTCGTGCTCTGTCTCTGTCTCTCAAAAAATAAACATTAAAAAAATTTAATTCACCTCTTTCATTAAGAAATTATTTATTTAAAAATAAGCATGGATGTTGAATTTTATCAAATGCCTCTTGGTTATGATGCAGGGCTTGATCTCGTGACCATGAGATCATAACTTGAGCTGAGATCAAGAGTTGAATGCCCTACTGACTAAGCCACCCAAGCACCCCTAAATTAATACAGTATTTTTAAGTTGAATACTATGTAATCAGTACTCAGGTCAAGGAAAAGCATGCTGGCAATACTACTAAATCATATGTTGATTCCTCCCAATCATTAGCCATGTTCCTCTCCCCACCCAGACTAACACTAAAATTTATTTGGCCACTTTTATTCATTGTCTTTGGTATAGAGCAAGGATTCATAAAACTTTAGCATACATCAGAATGCATGCTTAAGTACAATTACTAGGCCCAGGCCTTGGAGCTATTTATTCAGTTGGTTTAGAGTGAACTGAAAATTTCTACCAAGTTCCCAAGTGATGCTGATGCTAATGCTACTGGGCTGGCGACCATGCTTTGAGAACCACTGCTATGGAGTATTTCATTCATTGTATGGCTATACCATAGCTTATTGCATATATTTGGATGGATATTTGGGGTATTTCCAGCTTTTGACTGTTAGAGATGCTATGAACAATTTTATAGGTTATCTTTTGGTTCATTTGTGATACATTTCTTTTGGGCATATACTTAGGAGTGGAATTTCTACTTTATAGGATATGCATATATTCAACTTCAGTACATAATGCCAAATAGTTTTTTAAAGGTTTGTGCCTTTACTTGATAATGTCGGTCTTTAGAACTTAGGCATTCTTTGGGTGTGTTGTGTATCTCACATGGTTTTAATATCCTTATCCCTGATATCTAATGAGGTTGAAGACATTTGCAAATGTTTATTGGCCATTATATATCATCTTTCATGAAGTATCTATTCAGAGAGCTCTTTGTTGACTACATATGCAGTATCACCCTTCTCTCTGTGGTTTGCTTTTCACTATTAATGGTCTTTTGATGAACAGAAGTTCTTAATTTTAATTATCTCTAGTTTATCAATCTTTCCCTTTCTTGTCAGTGCTCTTTGTGTCCTTTTAAACAAATCTTTCCTTTCCTCAAGTTCATGAAAACATTATGCTGTGTTAACTTATAGAAGCTTTATTGTTTGTCTTTTAGATTTCTCATACTCTTAAAATTGATTTTTGTGCATGGTAAGATGTAGGGTTCATGTTTAACTCTCTCCCAAAAAAGTACCAATATTCCTCACTACTCTGCAAGCTACCTTTGTCATAGAACAAATGTCCATATACTTGAATTTCTCTTCATATGACTGATTTATCTCTACCTACCTTTACAATCAGTATCTTGAAATTTTCTCTAGTTTAACCATTACACATTAAATGAATATCCCATCAAAGGCCATTTGAAGGATCTGGGCTGTTACTCAGCAGGCTTCATTTCTTGCATTTTCCTTAAAAAAATAGGTCTTAGCTCCAGTATCTGATGTATCCAATCTGATGAATCTCTCTCCAGGATAAATATAAATAATAAAAATATAAATATGTGTGTGTGTGTGTGTGTATCCATGTGTAAGAAAAATTCATTTAGTAAAATAATTGATCACTGATTGTTGATTTATCACAAATTTGGCTCCATTAGTTTTTTGGAATCTACTTGTCAGAATCATCTTGCATATTTTCTCTTGGGTCTTGCACATGTACTTTGTAAAAAAAAAAATCACAGTTTTATTGGTATGTTCTTTTTTAGGTATGTTAAAAACTTAAAGCCTAAAATCTTTTGGCCTGAGAACTTTTTTTGTTCTTTAAATATTTTGTATATTTTTTCTCTGAGACAGTAAATATTGGTTCTCTGTTAAATTCTCATAATGAAATGTTATCCTTAAGTTCTTGGAGACATTAAAATCTTCTCAGATGTACTACCCTACAGGAATTGCGCTAGCAATTGTGATTTGTTTTGTGATACTTGGTTTTCTCTCCAAATTTGTGTTTATTCTCATGTTCTCATCTATATTTTTGGGAGGGGGGTTCTGTGTTACCTTCCTAACTTGCCAACTTCCTAGATGCTCCTTGAATTCTTTAAATACAAAGTTTATAACTTCCTGCCATTTCTTTAGACACCTACATAACTTTTATCTTTAGTTTTGCCATCTTTTCTTAGCAAGAATCACAAGTGGGATGAATTAATTTTACATAACCCTTACTTGTGTGGAATAGAACATTATTCTTATCCTGTGCAGCTCTCATTTTCAGTATTTCAACATAGAGAGTGTTTGAATTAAAAAAAAATTTTTTTTCAGTCCAGGAGTACTGGTTTGAAACAAAGATGTCCACCCTAAAGCAAAATACTTCTGAAGGATCTGATCTGGGAGAGCAAACAAAAAGTGACATGATGGAGAGAGGCCTGGACTGGGAGGGCAGAAGTTCCCCAGAGAAGACACATTATAAATGTGAAGAATGTGGGAAAGTATTCAAATATAATTCCTCCTTTATTAGCCACCAGAGAAATCATACTGGTGAGAAACCCCATAAATGTCGTGAATGTGGGATAGCCTTTATGAGCAGCTCATCCCTTTTAAATCATCATAAAATCCACACAGGCAAGCAACCTTATAGATGTATTGAGTGTGGGAAATTCCTTAAGAAGCACTCAACATTTGTTAATCATCAGAATATTCATTCTAGAGAGAAACCTCATAAATGTAATGAATGTGGAAAAGCTTTTGGAAAGAACTCTATCCTTTTACGTCATCAGAGAATTCATACAGGTCAGAAACCCTACAAATGTAATGACTGTGGGAAAGCCTTTGCTCAGAATGTAGCCCTTACTCGTCATGAGAGAATACATAGCGGAGAGAAGCCTTTTAAATGTAGGGAATGTGGCAAAGCTTTTAGGGATAACTCAACTGTGTTGGAACACCTGAAAATCCATACTGGTGAGAAACCATATCAGTGTAATGAATGTGGAAAAACCTTTAGGAAGAGCTCAACTCTTGTTAGCCATCAAAGAATGCATACCGGTGAGAAACCCTATCACTGTAGTAAGTGTGGAAAATCTTTCAGGTATAGCTCATCATTTGCTGGACATCAGAAAACTCATAGTGGAAATAAACCCTATAAATGTAATGACTGTGGGAAAGTCTTTACAAAGAGCTCAACCCTTATTGGACATCAGAGAATTCATACTGGAGAAAAGCCCTATCACTGTAAGAAATGTGGGAAATCCTTCAGACATAGCTCTGGCCTTGCTGAACATCAGAGAATCCATACTGGAGAAAAACCTTATGAATGTAATGTATGTGGGAAGGCTTTTCCTCAGAGTTCAGCCCTTAAACAACATAAGAAAATGCATAACAGAGAAAGAGCCATCAAATGTAATTAGTGTGGTAAATCATGCAAAAGTAATTATTCCTTTTGACCGTCAAAGAGGAGACATTCAACAAATCACACATTTAACAAAAATAGTCTTTGTACCTTTGTCCTGGAGAACTTCTCACTTGTGAAGGATGTTCACTGTAGTATGGATTGTATTAGTGAAATATTTGAAGAAACTAAAAGTTTATCAATATGGAAATAGTTACTATAGAACACTAGGTAGCAAGTAAAAAGAATGAAGTAGAGCTCTATATAGAGCCATAGAAATGTCCCCATGATTCCTTGTTCAAGTTCAAAAAAAGCAAGTTGCAGAAAATCTACATATTGTGGTCTAATTTACATTTTGAAAAACCAAGCTATTTTTATTTATATGTATATATTCTATGTATTCAAAAAGATCTATCTAGTAAAATAAAGTCCAAAAGTTTTTATCTTTGAGAAGAATGCTTTTATTGGTACAATGAAGTGAACTTTTGATTTTGGCTTTGTTTTTGAAATATTTAATCACATACATTAATGTATCTTCTATAATTTAACATAGTTGTCTTTCTAAATAAGAACATTCAGAAACCATAAAAATAAAATAAATAACCACATAAAAACTAAAAGCTTTTGTATGACCATAAGCTTCACAGTGTTAAAACAATCAGACTTGGAGAGAATATTATCACCATCATATATAACAAATAATACTTAGAATATCTAGAGAGCTCATAAAAATACATAAGAATAATATAAAAATCCCAGTGGAGAAATGGCTTGGAATATGAATGTACAGTTTTCGGAAAAAAGAAATACAAATAGTCAAAAAGAAATAACCAGCTTTAGAGAAATGTAACTTAAAATGAGCAGATTTTTTTGTCATTCTTGGCAAAAATTAATAAGATAGAAAATATTTTGTCTTGGGGCGCCTGGGTAGCTTAGTCGGTTAAGTGTCCGACTTTGCTTAGGTCATGATCTCGCGGTTTGTGGGTTCGAGCCCTGCGTCGGGCTCTGTGCCGACTGCCAGCCCAGAGCCTGAAGCCTGTTTCAGTCTGTGACTCCCTCTCTCTCTGACCCTCCCCTGCTCACGCTGTCTCTCTCTCTCCTAGAAATAAATAAAAAAAAAAAAAGAAAATATTTTGTCTTTTGAGAGTGCAAGAAAATAGGCACACTTACATATTGTTGAAAGAATTGTGAATTAATGAAGTGTTTGGTGATGAGAAGCATAATTTGATTGTATCTACCAACTTTTAGAAAGCTCCTGCTCTTTGACTTAACATTTCTACGCCTTAAACCCATAAAGAGTTAAGGGGGTCTTTACAGCAGTATAGTAATGAAAAGTTGGAGTCACCATAATATCTATCACCAGGGCAATGGTTAAATGAAGATATGTGCATTCTTTGGACTTCCATGTGCAGTAATTTAATATATAACAATTATAAGGCAATCATTCAATCAATAAACATTTAATGGGTCAATTTTTTAACTGACATGGAAAGATATCCAAGACATGAAGTGGGAAAAAAGCCAAATTAAATAATGGTGTAGGGCCCCTTTAATATAGTTTGTGCATTACTTCAATCTTTTATAATACAAATATACCAGTGGTAGTTTAAAATATAAACTAAAGCAAGATTATTGATGAGTTTTATAGACTAGAAGGGAAAGGAACTAAACATTCAACTCAAGAAACTAAAGAAGGTTAGTATTAATTAGAAGCACAGTTGAGCGTATGTGTGTTATTAGTGAAAACTGGTTAAGCTTTGGATAGCAGTTTGACAACATGAATGTAAATCTAAATGTATGCTCCCATTGACCCAGAAAAGCCACTCTCAAGGAAATAATTAGGCTAGCTTACAAAGATTATATTTCTCATCATAGCATTGTTTATAATAAAATCCTAGAAAGAGGTGGGAAAAACACCTAAATTAGGAAAATGTTTAAATAAATTATAGAACTTTCAGACTGGTATCCCGGTTACTATTGGTAATAACAAACCACCCAAACTTTGTTACTATTTTGTAATGCTCACAGACTTTGTGAGTATCAGGAACTCAGAAAGAGCCTACCAGGAACAACTTTCTAACTGTATGAAGTCTGGGTCTCAGCTTGGAAGACTCAAGGCTGGCATTGACTTAACAGTTGCATGCTTGAATCATTTAAGGGTGTCACAGTACAGTAGCCATCAGTGGCTATTGAGCAGTTAAAAAGAGGCTAGTCTGAGTTGAGATGTGTTATAAGTGTAAAACATATGTTAGATTTTGAAGACATAACATGACAAATTAAAGTATCTCAATCATTTTTATGTTATGTATCAAAATGATATTTTGGATATATAGGTTAAATTAAATATTAAATTTATTTAAAATGATTTTAATGTGTCTGCTAGAAAATTTAGTTATATATATATATATATTTGGGGTTTGCATTGTATTTCTGTTGGTCAATACTGATCTGAAAGCCTTCTCACAAATTTGGGGGTTGACAATACTGGCTAGGACCTCGGGTAAAGCTTTCTGTACAGAGGGCACCCTGGCAGGACAGCTGAAGCTGAAGCAGGTGCAGCCTGGGGCGGTCCTGGGGCTCTCCGTGCAGAAGGTGCCCTGGCAGGACAGCTGAAGCTAAAGTGAGTATAAGCCAGGTGTCCTGAGGTGCTCAGCACAGGGGACTACCATGGCGGAGGGGTTGCTGCCTGGAGCAGAGGCAGGGCGTGGGCCTAGGGTTCCTGGGGTGCTACTTGTGGGGGGTGACCTGGCAGGGTGGCTGGAGCTGAGGTGGGTTCCCAGGGTGCTCCATGAAGGGAGTGCCTTGGCAGGGTGAGTTATTTGTAAGTGGAAATTTGTATCTTTTGACTCCCTTCACCCATCTAATCCCCCTCATCATCATAGATTAATTCGCCGTGCATTTATTTATTTCTGGGCTCTCTTCTCCGTTCCATTGATCTGTGTGTCTTTTATGCCAATACTATACTGTTTTGATTGCTATAGCTTTATAATAATGGTTTAAAATCAGGGAGCATGTTGCTTCCAGCTTGGTTCTTATCAAGATTGCCTTGGCTGTTCCAGGTCTTTTCTGGTTCTATACAGATTTTAGGACTGTTCTGTTTCTATGAAAGATGCCATTGGAATTTTGACAGGGATATCATGAATCTGTAGATTGGTTACAGTAGTGTGGACATTTTAACAAGATTAATTCTTCCATCCATGAGCATGGAATATCTTCCCATTTATTTGTCTTGTTTGATTTCTTTCATCAATGTCTTAGAATTTTCAGCGTATAGGTCTTCCACATCCTTTTTTAAATTTATTTTTAGATACTTAATTCTTTTTGATGCTATTGTAAATGGGATTGTTTTCTTAATTTCTCTTTCTGACAGTTTGTTTTTAGTGTACAGAAAGGCAACAGATTTTGTATATTTCTTTTCCTTTTTTTTTTAAAGTTTATTTTGAGAGAAATAGAGAGGAAGGTGGGGGAGGGGCAGAGGGAGAATTCCAAGCAGGCTCCACACTGTCAGCACAAAGCCCGATGTGGAGCTCGAACCCACAAACCATGAGATCATGATCTGAGCTGAAATCAAGAGTCAGATGCTTAACCAGCTGGGCCACCCAGTCACCCCCTGTATATTTATTTTACATCCTCAACTTTACTGAATTCATTTATTAGTTTTAATAGTTTTTTGGTGATGTCTTCAGGGTTTTTTATATATAAGATCATATCGTCTGCAAATAGTGACAGTTTTGCTTCTTTTCTAATTTGAAATAAAATGCCATTTACTTCTTTGTCTTGCCCAATTGTTCTGGCTAGGGTTTTCATTACTACATCGAATAAAAGTGAGGATAATGGGTATCCTTGTCTTGTTTTTGATCTTAGAGGAAAAGCTTTTTGCTTTTTACTCTGAATATAATGTTAGCTGTCATATATGGTCTTTATTTTACTGAGGCATGTTTCCTTTTACCAAATTTATTGAGAGTTTTTTTTTTAATTTTTTACATTTATTTATTTTTGAGAGACAGAGAGAGACAGAGTGGAAGCTGGGAAGAGGCAGAGAGGGAGAGAGAGAGACAGAATCAAAAGCAGGCTCTAGGCTCCGAGCTGTCAGCAAAGAGCCTGACACGGGGCTGGACACAGGGTTCAAACCCACGGACAGTGAGATCATGACCTGAGCCGAAGTTGGATGCCCAGATGACTGAGCCACCCAGGCTCACCCTGAAAGTTTTTCTTATCAGATTTAGACGTTGAATTTTGTCATATGCTTTTTCTGTACTGAGATGATCATAGGATTTTTACCCTTCATTTGGTTATGTGGTGTGTCACGTTGATTTGTGGATGTTGAACCATAAAAATCAGTGCACCAGACACACGCACGAGCACCTTTCTGGGTAATACTGGTGCTGTGGAGCACGGCAGAAGGAGAATATGAAGTAAACGTCCCCTCTCTGAGGTCTCTGGAGAGATTTAGTGTGCCCTTACCTGTATTAGAATCCTGCCCTTCAGTCCACAGCTATGAAAATAAGCTAATAGGCTTGTTTCATAGAAAGACTGAGAGTCTTGTTCTGTTGTCTCTTGTTGTGCCCTGAGGATGGTAGCCAGTAAAGAGCTTATTTCTACACTGGTTACAGTTCAGTGGACCCATGAGCATAAACCCCTAGAGTTGTCCCCCTGGGCCAGAACTGCAAGAATGGGTGTGCTAGAGGAGGATATAAGCTCCTTTCTGGGAGATGACCTGTGAGCTGAAGTGAGGCAGAGGGAGAGTGCAGAGATGGTGTCAGCCATCTTCCATCTCTGGAGATGCAAGGCCTCTAGGTGTGTGTTAAATTAGAGGCTTGTGCCTCAGGCCTCACTTTTAGATAAGAAAATACGCCTCTTTTAAAATTGTGTTTTCAATTTGTTTAGAGAGAGAGAGGAAGAGGGAGAGAGAGCACAAGTGAGCATGAGCAGGGGAGAGGGGCAGAGGGAAAGAAAGAATCCTAAGCAGGTTCCAAGCTCAGCACCAAGCCTGATGTGGGGCTCGATCCCACAACGTTGGGATCATGACCTGAGCCAAAATCAAAAGTTGGACACTCAGTGAACCGAACCACCCAGATGCCCCGAAAATATGCTTCTTTCACCTGAAGTCTGTGCACCTCTCAATTGGCTGCCTCTTGTGCTTTTCCCTGGGGTGAGTCCAAGTGTGAGAGGCCCCCCACCCCCTTTTTAAAGTTAATTTATTTTGAGAGAGAGAGAAAGAGAGTGCACAATGGGGAGGGCAGAGAGACAGAGGAGAGGGAGAGAATCCCAAGCAGGTTCTGCATTGTCAGTGTGGAGCCTGACACTGGGCTCAGTTTCAGGAACCATGAGATCATAATGCCAGCTGAGATCTTAACTGACTGAGCCACCCAGGAGCCCCAAGTGTGAGAGCCTTTTAAGAGCTGTTTTTCAGTTCACTCTAGTCCTGTGGGTCTCATGAATGTGAGTCCTGTTGATTTTTAAAACTACATATTTTGGGGATTCCTATCTCAAGTCTTAAAAGTCGGAGTATCCAATGTGGGGCTAAACTCTTTGCTCCTCAGGTTGTGTATTCCCTCCCGATGGTGGTTTGCTGTACTAGGGGTAGGATTTATGGCAAAATTGTCTCAGCCTCTCCTATCTGCTTCAAATATGAGTTTTTAAAATTTGTGTTTTATGTAGGAGTCACTCAGCTAGTTTTTATTCAGAGGAAATGGTTCCATATGTGGCTGTAGATTAAGTGTATCTGTGGGAAGAGGGGAGTCCAGGATCTTCTTACACTGTCCTCTTAAACTGGAACTCTCTTTTGTTATTACTATAATATAAGCCACCAGCAATCTTTGAAGAAATTTAATAACACAGTACAAAAAATAGAAAGAATATTTTTAAAGGCCCTTTATATTTTCTGACCTATTTATTCTTTATTTACTTATTTTCTGCAGAACTTGGATTCTAAGATATCTGTATATAGCTGTGTCTGTGTGTATTTCTATCTATCATGCAGAAACTTTCCACACCTTTAAAGAGCTCTTCAGACTTATTCTTCGAAGTGGCGTAGCATCACTTCTGCTATTTTTTGTGTTTGAAGCAGTCACAAGCCAATCCAGATTCAAGTGGGGGTGGAATAGACCTCCATCTCTTTGTGAGATGAAAGAATTTCTGGGCAGTGTTTTTAAACTGCCTCATTACTGAAGTATCTATCTAATAAATTTCTTACAGTGCAGGACTCTTGGAGACTAGCATTTACTTCTTCATATTAACTTGTATCTGGGTTAACTAATCTATATCTTGCCTTCTATTTTGTCACAATAAATGTTTTCTTTTAAATCTTAAGCCTTCCGGTGACTCTTAAATCTTGATTTCCTGTTTCAGTTCAATCAGTAAGAATCAAGTTGCTCTTCTAGATTTTTCCTTTTCTTTTCATAGTATCTTATCCTTTTAAAAAATACGTTACATTCTATTATTGCTGTATAATAAATAATCTAAGTATTTAGTGGTTATACCATCACTTTTGATTTCTCTCATGGTTTTGTGTTAGGAATTTGGGAAGGGTGTTGTTACTGGGGTCTCTGATACAGTTTTGGTCAGATGTCACTTGGGGCTCCAGTCATCTGCAGGTTACACTTGGCTGGACATCTATAGTAACTCACTCACATGGCTGGTAGTTGATGCTGGCTATCTGCTGGGACCTCAGCTGAAGCTGTCAACTGGAGCACTTATATGCCACTCCGTCCATCATAGTGGTCTCAAGACAGACTTTTCACGTGGCAGCTGGTTTTCTCCAGGGTAAGCGTCTCAAGAGAATCACACAGAAACTTTTCACACCTTTAAAACCTCTTCAAACCTATTCTTGGAAATCATGTAGCATCAGTTGTTTTTTGTTTGAAGCAGTCACAAGCTTACCCAGACTCAAGTGGAGGGGACAGACCCTCATCTCTTCATGAGATTAGTGTTAAAGGACTTGTGTGCAGTGTTTTTAAAATATCTCATTGTTACTGAAGTATACTTTACATGTAAGAAAATGCATAGATTCTAAGTATTGAGTTCAGTGCACTTTGACAATTGTATAGACCCAGGCATCCACCACCTGAAACCTGAAATAAGAGCATGTTTTCATTCTATAAGGTTGCCTCGTGCAAGTCAGTCCTTACCCAGTCCCCTCCTACTATAGTTAGCCACAATCTTACTTCTATTACCATAGAGTAGTTTTTCCTGGTGTGTGTATTTGGGTTCTTTCACTCAATATAAAGCTTTGAGATTCTTCTATATCAGCTGTGTTATTCTTCTATATCAGCTGTGTATCAGCTGTGTTATTTTTTATTGCTGAATCATATTTTGTTATATGAACATACCCCAATATGTTATACCTTTACTTATTGTTGGGTTTTATCCAGTTTATTACGATTATGAATTGGGATATATGAACATTCTTCTATACTTTTTCAAATAGTATCAGGGTATTTTGGGAGCAATATTGCATCACTGTTGGGGTGCCTGTCTAGCTCAGTCGGTTAAGTGCCTGACTTTGGCTCAGGTCACGATCTCACGGTTTGTGGGTTCGAGCCCTGCGTCGGGCTCTGTGCTGACAACTAGCTCAGAGCACGGAGCCTGCTTCAGATTCTGTCTCTCTCTCTGTCCCTCCCCTGCTCATGCTCTTTCTCTGTCTCAAAAATAAATAAACATTAAAAAAAATTGCATCACTGTTCAAACCCAAAGTATTTCTAAAACATTTCTGTGTCCAGAGACCTTTGATATAATTTACCTCTTTAGTTCATAAAGATTTGCTGTCAAGCTTTTTGGGATGAATTCTTCCCAGTGGTTTTGAATCCAACACAAGATTTATTTGAATATGTAAAGAAAAGATCTTGGCATTCATAAGGGGCTGATTTTTATTTATTTATTTTTATAGTTTATTTCTGAGACAGAGAGACAGAGCATGAGTGGGGGAGGGGTAGAGAGAGGGAGACACAGAATGTGAAACAGGCTCCAGGCTCTGAGCTGTCAGCACAGAGCCCAATGTGGGGCTTGAACCCACGAACCATGAGATCATGACCTGAGCCGAAGTTGGACACTTAACCGACTGAACCACCCAAGTGCCCCAGGGGCTGATTTTTTAAAAAAGACGAACGAGGTCAACTACAAATTTAAAATCTGTATCTGTTATACATAGAACAATCTCCAAGTTATGCGTGAGATTAATGGAGTTACTTTGGGAAATCAGATCCAAATAAACTGACAGAAATTATGAAACATATGTGATAATGATAATAAACAAGACATTTATTTTTCATACTCATTTGGGGGAAGGGAGAAAAGTCAGTATGCCCTACCCAACAATGGTCCTTCTGAAAGAATCTCCATTCATTCCACAGAATTGGACAGGTTGCTTCATCTGAGGATTTTGTACTTTTAATTCATAAAGAGAACTTGGTTTGTAGAGAGTGGTCAAAGGGTGAGTCTTTGTGAGCAGCTTCGCTGGTGCACAGCCAGACTCCCCCTCTGAGTGAAGCTTTTCCCACACTGGCCACACAGATAGGGTGTCTCTCCTGTGTGGATTTTGCCATGCAGGATACAATTCCCCCTGGTGTGGAAACTCTTCCTGCACTGTGTGCAGGCATAGGGTTTCAGGCCTGTGTGGACTCTGATGTGAACAATTAAGCTTCCTTTCTGACTGAAGGCTTTTCCACACTGATCACATCTGTAGGGCTTTTCACCACTGTGAACTCTTCTATGAACAGCAAGGTTACTTTGATTCCTGAAGCTTCTCTGACAAATAGCACACTCATAGGGTTTCTGTCCAGTATGGAGTCTTTCATGAACGGCCAGACTACCTCGTTGACTAAAGCTTTTCCCACACTCCTTGCACTGATAGGGCTTCTCTCCTGTGTGTATTCGCTGATGTGTAACAAGATTGCCTTTGGCCCTGAAGCTTTTTCCACAATGGGTACACTCAAAGGGCTTTTGACCGGTGTGGATTCTCTCATGCAAGGTTAGACTACCTTTTTGCCTGAAGGATTTTCCACATTCCTGACACTCATAGACCCTCTGTCTCACTCCAGGTGAATCTTCCTGTAGTGTCTTAGAATCTGGGGATTTTTGTTCCAGCTTCTCCCTTCTGAAAGAATTCTGGAAATCCCAGCTTGAGGATCCTGTGGCCTCAGAGTGGTCATATTTGTGGTGGGCTTCTGTCATCACATCTGGTAAAATGAGAGGGAAGTCATGTAAGATGCACCAATATGCTGAGTGGGAAGAATAGGGAAAAAAGAAACAATGCTTTGAGTGCTTATTAAGTGCCAGCCATTATACTATGAACTTTGCATAGATAATTTAATCCTGGAAACAATCCTATGAGATTGCTACAGATAAGGAAATGAGAGCATAGGGAGGTTGTCAAAGATCTTGCAGCTAAGTGTAAAGTCGGGATTCAAATGTAGGCATGCTCGATAGTATTATATTGTCTCTAAATTTAGTTTAATGTAGCCTTAGGCTCAGAAAAATTAAGAAAACTACATAGCAGCAAATAGAGCCCTATACTCAAGTTTTATCTGACTCCTAAAAAAGGTATGGATCCAGGTTGTGTATGGCCTAAAGCTTTAAAATTTCAGAGGCACTCCAGTAAGAAAAAGTAGAAAAGTAGGTACAGGGCCCTAAAGAGATCAATAAATAAGAAATCCTTCTCTGTACCAATCTGCTTTCTTGACAGTGGAGTAAGCTCCATGAGGACAGAAAATATGCATCATATCCTTTGGTATGTTACATCTATTATCTCTAATCCCTGGAACCCTGCAAGGCAGAGTTTATTGTCCCATTTGACAGATGAAGAGCTTGGAGCTTAAGGAAATTAAATAATTTATCTGATACCATAATTTAAGCTAGGACAATTATAGATTCTGATCCAAGGCACTACCCCTTTAAAATCCATGCTATTTCAGACTACTAAGCTGCAGTGGAACTGAGATCAATTTTGGTTTGGAAGTTATTCTCAAACACTTCCTATGAAGATGCCGACTGACAGTGTTTTCCATATTGCCCTGCCTCTGAGAGACTCCTACTGAACTTTAAGTATAGGTCCAT
Source organism: Hyaena hyaena (assembly GCF_003009895.1). NCBI lineage: Eukaryota > Metazoa > Chordata > Mammalia > Carnivora > Hyaenidae > Hyaena > Hyaena hyaena. The sequence continues at coordinate 1,051,015 of NW_024081264.1, forward strand.
TCATCACCATTAACAGTTTTCTTGGAGTCATCCTAGGAAGATTTTCTCCCTGTTATCTTGCCTTACCCTTATTCACCGATTGTGCTGAGATGTAAAGCTGCTCATTCATTTTCTCAGAGACTACCTCAAAACTGCCTCTATGTCAAGACCATTCTCTTGCTCTATTTCTACTGCTATTTCTAATTCTAGCTTGCAAGCTTTCCCTGTAATCCCCAGGAACAGTGAACTCCTCCAAAGAAATGTCTCCTCTGCTTCCTCAACCTGCTGACCAGTGCCTGAGGACAGGGACACTGAATATTGTGAGCTGAGGGCATCTCAGCGATCAACCGACTCACTCACTGAAAAATGCTACATTCTGAGCATATCTTCCATGACAGTCCAGCAGGGTAGCTGTTGGAAATCCAAACATGTCCACGCCTGCTGTATGGCCTTAATCACCACCTCTTCATATGATTCTTCCATGGGCTGTTCTTGAACACCTGAGAAGGAAAAAACAAACAAACAAAAAACAGAACAACAAAAAACAGGAAAGGGCAGGAGAATTGATAAGTGAGAAGGATAAAGTCAACAGGAGCTCCAGTTTGGGGTGAGTAAATGGAGGAAATCTGGACTGCCTGATATAATCTTAGTCACCTATAACATAACTGCAAAACTGGCCAAAAGGTACCATGATTACACATAAATGAGTCAAACTGGAAACACGAGGTGGGAAAGCAGAGAATACATAAAGTAAACCCATACCTCAGTCATCTGCCAATCCCAAGATAATGGTCACTCCTATTTGGACTTTAGCCTTGGCATGTAATTGGGATCTTCCACTTCCTTCCCCCACCTAACCACCTGCTCTTTTACCCTTCAAGCCTCCAAAGGAATTCAGAATCTAAAAAAACCCAACATTTCAGCCTTCATGATTGGTTCTAGGATGCAAATGGCTCTAGCTCTCCCCTCCTGTTCCCCCTAGGTTATAAGGACAGAACAAAGGATCTCATATTTACCCTTTAGCAATATTTAGAGGTTCCAGATCCAGACTGACCTCTCCTATTCTTCAAGATATGAGAATACCAATTCTACATGCAAATACTTGTCAATTCTTGGATAAGTCTACTTCAGACTCCCAAAACCAAGCCAAGGCACTCCAACTAGGATAAGTAACCTGCTCAAATTCTCAGAGCCAATAAGGAGTCAAGGGTGGGCAAAGGATCAAATTAGAGACTTTTGAGATCCAGTGTCTATGCTTACACTAGACAATTCTCTAATCACTAAAGAGCTGGTGAGAATTTTTTATAAAATGGAACAACAAAAAAAAGGAACAGAACGTAACAGCGCTTGACCAGATTTTACTCATCTTCAAGATCCTAGGAATCCTCTTGCTCTATATTGTCTTTTTCTACCCCCCCCCCTTTTTTTGAGTATTTTCTTCTTACTTTAGTATCCTAATTACCGAATTCTTACACTTTATGCAGTGATTCAATGTATAATCTTTACTTCTGTCTAATATGTCTCATCAAAATGCTGGCCTACTGATTTAATGAAATAGCAGTGTGATGCTACAGTGCTTTGTTTTGTTAACCTCAGCACTTGGTCTTGACAACTGTACATTCTGCTACATGTTATTTTGACTGGAGAGGCATTTAAAACTTGTATTTGGAGGCCTCACTTCCAATTTGAAGTAGAAGCTACAAAGGAATCCTCTCTGAGAGGGCCAGGATGCTACAGGATGTTAATTTGTTAGTTCAAGGTGTACTGCTCAGCAACTGGACATCCATCAAGAGTCAGTGGAATAGGCATGAAAACTGCTACCTAAGGTTGGACTCTGTCCCTGGGGAATCCAGCAAATAGTCTGGTCAGAACAAGAGGGTAGAATTTATAGCTCTACCTCTGCAAATGCTGAGATCTTCTAACAAGTTAACAACTCAGCTATGTCTCAGGAACCTTCTTGATGAAAAAAGGGAGATTGTCTTATTTTTCTCCCGAGGCCACAAATCTGAGGAAATTATTTCCAGAAGATTTTAAAGAAGTAGCTTTATTAATAGAACATTGCTTTTCCTATCAGAAAGGCAATTTATCCTTTTGAAAAATTCAGAATTAGGCCATGAGAAATTTGGATTCTTGCCTTGGCTTCTCCATTACCACCATACAACCTTGGGCAGGCGTAACCAAACAGCCCTGATTATTTTCTCACAAACTAAATCAGTCAGTAACACTGTCATATCACGTGTCATATCACTGTCATATCATAGCTCTTGGGAGAATGAAAGAACCAAATGTGAACAATCTCTGCTATAACCTACAGACTGAAGGCCTAATGTTTGAGAGTCCTCAGGAGAGGCCTAACAGAAGGGGTAAACTTTGCCGTCTTGGTAACCTCTTGGGTGATAGTTTCAGGGTTAGAAAATGAGAGTACGGTGATTATTTTTCTCCACACATCTGAATCCATTTTGTCCTTTCTCCCATTCTCCACCCTGACAAGTCTGATCTCTCTCCCATTCTCCCTCCCTAAAGATTGCGTCCCCCGACACCCCCCTCCAATCGTGTTGTGAAACCCTAACAGCAGGCCCCTGGTCACACCTGCCTGTGGCCTCCCCCTCCCGCCTCTCCAGGGTGCGGGGCCTTCACTCATGCTCTGCCCTGCAGAGCGGCGGTCGGAGAGGCTCCCCGGGGCACCCTCTCCCCTCTCGCCTCAGCTACCCCCCGGGCCCGCCCGGCGTGCTGGACCTCAGCACCCCACTCTCCGATCCAGCTGGACCCTTCTCTGTGGGCCGCACGCCTCTCCCCTCGCGGGTGGCCTCCCTCGGGGCTCAGGCAGGCCAGGCCTGCTCAGGGCCATGGGGACCGAGGAGGGTCTGGGGGCGACGGCCCGCCCACGCGGCCCCGCCTTGCCAGGGCTCACTGACCCGGCCGGCGGCCTCACTCACCGCAGCGGCGCGCGCCCGTAGACAGACAAAGGCCGGCGCCGAGCCCACAGCAGCGCCGGCGCGAGCGACCGAACTACAACTCCCAGGAGGCTCCCCGCGAGCCTGCCCACCGGGTCCCGGGCCTTCGTCGTCCCGGTTTCTCGGAGCACTGTGGGAAACGTAGTTCGGCGGCGCGCCCTGCCTCTCGGGCACCGGAAGGTCCCGACCCGCGCGGATTCCTCAGGCGAATACCCTTTGGCCTCAAGGCGGAGGCGCCCTGTCCACTGACCAAGACGCAGCCGCTCAAATTAGTTAGGCGTGGAATAGCAGCCTTGGGAAGCCGTCTGCTGGGCCAGGAAATCGGGAATCTGGGGTTCTTGCAGGGATTCGTGGAAGGAAACAGTCTTGGGGGGAGAAGAGCTTGGGTGCTTAGGCGTTATGTGTTGAGCCTCTGCATGAGCAAAGACTTAAGTGTTCTGTAGTTACAGCTCTGAAGCTAGGAGCAGCTCTTTCAAGCAGAGACTATGGGGGAAGAATTTGATACAACCGAAGAATTTAGAGGGGCCGGAAGGTCGATACTTCTGTCTGGTGTAGAGCTATTCCCTTCAAATCCCTTTAGTAAAATACTTGTCTTGAGTTTGCTTTATCAGCTCCACCACTGATTAGCTACAGGACTCTGGATAGGCTTCCTAATCTGGTGGGGAGCCCGGGGGTATGGTTAGGTGGCCGGATAGGTGCCAGGAGGGTTTCTTGGGAGAGCCAGGGTCCAGGCCAGGCGACCCCCATTCTGTTCCATAAGAGCAAAGACAGGTATGTGAGTGAACCCAGAAAAAGTTATTCTTCATATACCCTATGAATTATGGAGAGAAAACCGTATTTTGTAGGGTAACCAGTGAGATTTTTCTTCTTAACCGGAGATGTGACTGAAACATGGAGAAATTGTAAGCCCTGAGAATCAGCACACGGAGCAAGAGCTTTTTTTTTTTTTTTTTTTTTTAATGGGGCGTCTATGAAGAGCCCACTCACACATAGGCAGTGAAGTCCTTAGTCCCGTTGTGTGATACTTTGAGGGGACAAGATTGCTTTTGAGCATCTATGAGATAAAGGATTTCTAAAAATGCCCTAAGCCTCCTTCAAATGCACTTTTACAGCATCCTGGCCTCCCCAGGAGGGAATTTGGACAGGGAAGAATGGCCAACTTTCTGAGGACTCAGGCTGCTGGGGCTCTTTCTTCCTTGGAATCACCTTTGCTTTCCTTCTTCCTGGAGGTCTCTTGCTCGTTGTACCTCTCTTCAGCCTCCCTGCTCTAGTTTCTACTTGGAGACTGGTCTCCTCTTGCTATGGTCTTGTCCTCTGCGGTAAAGCCACCTACCTGTTAAGCAAAACAGAACAAAAAATTAATTTCACAAAGTTTACAAAATGTAAGTAATGTTAGTCATTACCAATCAACAATAGTATATGGGGCGCCTGGGTGGCTTAGTCGGTTAAGCGTCCGACTTTCGCTTAGGTCATGATCTAGCGGTTCGTGGGTTCGATCCCTGTGTTGGGCTCTGTGCTGCCAGCTCAGAGCCTGGAGCCTGTTTCAGAGTCTGTGACTCCCTCTCTCTCTCTGACCCTCCCCTGCTCATGCTGTCTCTCTCTCTCTCCCTCCTAGAAATAAATAAAACATAAAAAAAACCCCAATAGTACATCATTACTTAAGTTCATTGATTCTGGGCCCATTTTCGTGTATGTGTTGCTGATGTGAGCACATGCTGAGGCCATTTTAAGTGGGTACTGTGCTGGGTGTTGGGGACACAAAAGCGAAGATGCACTTCCTTCTAGGAAGGGAGCTGACAGTCTAGTTGAGAAACAAACATACCACCTTCCTTAAAACCTGGGCCAGTATTCGCCTCACTGAGAGGTACCTCAGTGTGCAAGGGCAACTTTCCTGATGACTCCTATTCCTGAAAAATCCCTCAGCACCACTGCAGAGCTCCCTGTGGTGTCTCCTTCTGTCATTCGTTCCAGAGTCAGGGAGAGAAAGGGGTATTGCAGCAGGGGACAGGACAAAATCCCTGCTTGGTCTCTCTCTTTCCTTGCAGAGCAGCCAGATACTTTTATTTTTTTTGAAGCCCAGGAAGCACACAGCAAAAGCCAGACCTTGTGTTTGAGTGGACAGTGTTCTATGAGTGTCTCTGCTTTCTTTTCTCCCAAGGCTGTGCCAGCAGGGTTGCGTGCATCACCTCCCAAGCCCCAGGCCCAGGAGTCATTTCTTCTGCTGATAAACAGCACCAGGTGCCTAGAAGTGGGCATATTGGTTCTGTTGAGGTCAGGATCAGCTGTGGACATTAGGATGAGTTTCAGATCCCACCAGGAAAGTAGATGACAAGGCTTTGGTGGGAAAAGGTGGCTGTAAAGGAGGACTTGCAGTTACTTTTTTCACACAAATCTGCATACATTCTCTTAAGGAGTCTCAGGAAAGTGGGCATATTGAATGGAAATGGGAGAGAAAGCAGTTAGACCTGGAGTTGATGAGACCTAATGCTCCCTAGACAGACACTGAGCATCTTCACCTACGTCCTAAATGGGGCCCAGTTTTCAACCACCACCAGCAACTTAAGACCCACACTCAACAGGAGGTGTGGGGAGCAAGGTGATGGTGTCAGCAATGTGGATTTGAACAATTATGGAAGAACTCTTCCCCGACTTTGCATGCATTTCAAAACATTAGGTAAGGACAGATAATTCAGTAAATGGTGTTATGACAAAAGGCTAAACATTTGGGAAAGAAATAAAGTGAAATGTTTATCTTACTATAGCCAGGATAGCTTCCAGATGGATTAAATACAAAATGTAAAACTCAGATCCACAAAGGACCAGAAGAATATGTGGATTAATATTTTTATAATCTTGGCATAGGAAAGGCTTTCCTAACCATGGTAACAAAGGTAGAAACAATAAAGAATTAGATTGCTGGATTTGACTGTATTAAAATCCAACACTTCTGTGTGTCAACAACATTTATGAAGTTAACATATGACAAGCTGGGAAAATAATAGTAACTGTCATATTTAAAGATAACATACAAAAAGAAAACATTTCATTAGAAATCTGGCAAAGGAAAGGGGCGCCTGTGTGGCTCAGTTGGTTAAACATCTGACTTCAGCTCAGGTCATGATCTCATCATTCATGAGTTCAAGCTCTGCTTCAGGCTCTGTGCTGAGGGCTCAGAGCCTGGAGCCTTCTTTGGATTTTGTGTCTTCCTCTCTCTCTCTGCCACTCCCCTGCTCGTGCTCTATCTCTCTCTCTCTCAAAAATAAATAAACATTAAAAAAAAAAAAAGAAATCTGGCAAAGGACAGCACCTCACAAAAGAAAAAAAATAGAACAAAATAAAAACACTCAGATTTGCTATTAATCTTTTTGAAATGCCAGGTGAAACAGGAAATTTTCTTCCCTAACTACTGAATGGCAAAAATTGTGGAGGGACTAGGGCAATGGACATTTTCATCCATGTGTAGATTGAGACAGTTTTTCTGATTAGATATTTAGTGATATGTATCAAAAAGTCCTAAAAATGTACACACTATGTCTAGGATATTTTTCCCAGGGGGGTAAAAATCAGATAATTGTAACCTAAAGGTGGAATGACAGCTGCAGCATCCTAGTTTATAAAGTGAATTATTGACTTGCAAGGGACTTGTGGTTTGTTTGAAGGGAGGGGATGCCCCAGAAGTTTCTATGAGATGGCATGATGCTCAAGTCCTTCCTTTGCTGCCATAGTTCTGAGCAGTCTTTGAGTCTAGAGTGGTAGAATCTGCCTTCCTGCAAGAGTTTATCAGAACAATTTTCATGATGACTCGTCTGTGTTATTCTAGTCCCTGTCAAAAATGCAAGCCCCTTTAGTCATTTGTCAACAGCTGTGTTTTATGTCTTCCATCCCACTATTCTGTATACTCACTGAACTAAGCAGCCTTCCCATCCCTCCAAAACCATCCCACTATGTCCATCATGGAGGCTGGGGCTTTACAGAATGCTGGCTGTCTCTCAGGCCCCTATTGAGCAGTGGCCAAGCTTGAGGAGCTGACCCTATCAGAAAGAAAGGGATCTGTGCTTCAGTGCAATTCTCAGGTCAAGTTGTTGAATTCTCAGCTGGAGCCATCCGAGTGTCTCTTGACTTGCTAGCTATTTCTCAGGGCTGGAAGTCATCCTGGCCTCTCCTTGGACAAGCCATTCCTGTCCTCTGCAGCTGCTCTGTCACTTCAAGCAAATATGTCTTGTGTTTGAGCTCACTATTCTTACCTGATACTAATAATTTGGCATTAATGATGCCTAGTGTGTGCACCTTCGCTTTTGTAACTTTGTAAGTCCCACAGCTATTCAAGTGTAAATCATTCGTCCTTGTGGAAGCTCTTTGTACAGTCAGACAGATTTTTAGTCTTGCCATTTATTTCTGCCACGTAACTAGTTATGCCTCTCTCCATTCAGTTTCTTGATGGAGTTGCTTATCTAGCAGAAGATGGGAGGGACTGTTTGGGGGTGGAGATTGATGTCTCATACTCAGTATATATTTGTGTCTATTTCCAGTGCCAGGGGCCAGGCCATTTTTTCCTGTTGAGGCTCTAATGCCCAGAGATGATTATTCTGTTTGGTATCACTTAGTGGGGATGCCTTTAGGATCCCTTTAGGATATATTTATGGTGCCAAGTGGCTCAGAAAGAGGAAGTGCCCTTTGTTGTGTGGGTGAGTATAGTCCTCTCATGATGACCCTTTTGAGGACTGTCAAGGGGGAGCATGAAGTACTGTGTTTCTGTCAGCCCATTTTGTAGGAAGGCCTCCCAAGCAGTCAGATGGTGAAGGCATGCATGGGACTGCAGGGAGAGATAGAAGTTGTTCTGCTCAGATAATCTGTTGGGTATCACTGCCACACCCAAGTCCTAGCTGCAGCCTTTGGGGCTGGGGTTCTTCACTAGGGGCCGCATGTGGGTCTGTGAACTTGCAAAATGGCATAAGTGAACTTTTAGGGCAGATAGTACTTACTTTTCATCAAAGACTTGGTTGACCTCTGAAAAGATTAAAATGATTATTTTAGAGAATCCTTGAATAAACAGAGATAGATCATTTAAAACTTTTTTTCTTTTAACTTTTTTATTTTGAAACAATTTTAGACTTACAGAAAAGTTCCAAGAACAATACAGGAGTTTTCATATTATCCTTCACCCAGCTTTCCCTCATAATAACAGCAGAGAATTATAACAACAATGGAAACCATGAAATTAACATTGGCCATAATACCCAACAGTAACACTTACTGTAAACCACTGGTCTTCCTGAAATTTCACTGCTTTTACCCCTTGTGTTTGTCTTCTGTTCCTGGGTCCAGCCAAGGATCCCATATTGCATTTGGTCATTGTGTCCCATTCATTTTCTCTTATTTGTGGCATTTCCCCACTTTAAAGAAGAAAATAAAATCTTTTGGGAGTGATGACATTAAAATGCAAGATAAATGTAAGGACATATAAATGATCTGCCTTCCTCTCTTCTTTTTATCCTTCTTACTCATTTTCCTTTCTAAGTAAAGCTTAAAAATTAGCCTTATTTTTATTTGCTATAACGGAAGTAAAAAAGTTATGATTTTTATTTTAAAATAAGTAAAAAATGCAACTGTTGGTTTTAAAGGCTTTACAAGCTTCAACCATGTTTCAGAACAAACACATTTCTTGAAATATAAACTATGCAATTGTAATCATCATACACCTGATTTTACTGTGTAGTAAAGAATTTAACCCTGACCCCCAAAAGGCAAGATTTTATCCTTGGGAGGTGACCAGGAGGTGACCTCTAAGCCTTGGAATGTCTTGCTTGATAGTGTCTTCATCTGCCTGGAAGCTTTCAATTATACCAGGTAGTATAAAAATGTGATTTTGAGTGAGGGCTGCCACACTAGATGTCTTAGGTTGGGACCTGGACACTCCAGGTAGAAATAGTGTGACATTGGGTGGGAGTTTTGGATTACATGGAGATTGAGATCAGCCACATGGACAATAAATCATGTCTGTGTGATGGACTCCAAATAAACACTCTGGACATCAAGGCTCAAGTGAACTTCCCTGGTTGGCAATACTCTGTGCATATTATTACATTAATGCTGGGAAAGCAATGCTGTCCTGACTGCATGGGGAGAGGACAACTGAAAACTCCATGCTTGGTACTTCTCCTGGACTCTGCCTCATGCTCTCCCTTTGGCTGATTTTAATCTCTATTCTTTCCCTGTAATACACCACACTTGAGAGTGCAACAACATCCAGTGAGATCTTTGAGTCTTTTATTTTAAAATTTTAAAAAATTTTTGAAAATTTATTTATTTTTGAGACAGAGAGAGACAGAGCACGAGTGGGGGAGGGTTAGAGAGAGAGGGAGACACAGAATCTGAAACAGGCTCCAGGCTCTGAGCTGTCAGCACAGAACCCAATGCGGGGCTTGAGCCCACGAACCGTGAGATCATGACCTGAGCCAAAATCGGACACTTAACTGACTGAGCCACCCAGGCGCCCCAACCTCTTTGAGTCTTTGAAGCAGATTGTCAAAACTGAGGGTGTTTTTGGGAACTCCACAAAGTTAAAACTGATGCCAGAAGTGAAGTGGTCTTGTAGACTGTTCCCCCAGCTTTGCAATTGATCTAATGTTTTGCAATGACTTTGAAAGTTGAATCTGAAACCCATGAGTCTTTGCACTTGAAGACAAAAATAATTCTTCTTCCAAGACAAACAAGAGATTGTTACTGGCAAAGTGTCATTTTATATTTAGCATGTCCACCCCAGCTAAAGTTTCCTTCCTCATTTCAACACGTTTCATTTGTAAGAATACAATAGGACAGAGCTGGTCACTTTCAGACCTGAACTTATCTTACTTGCGTTGAGGGTTTATAACAAACATTAGAGTTCTTCTAAATATAGATTAAACTCAACATAGAACCACTGTCTTAAAAGACCCTGATCATGATCTGTGGCAGCCTTTATTGGTAGGTCACACATGTATCCTGTCTAGATTCCAGAGCTTTTAAAATTTCTTGAATGCTTCACCAAGATCTAAGTTCTTCAAGCCTAAAGAGCAGCCACATAGAGTTGTTTTCTTTTAGAAACTTTCATCTTAGTGATAAATGCATTTACTTAATTCTAGTAGAGGTGGTGGTGGTGCAGAGTTTGGTAATGGGAGTATCTTTCCAAATGTACAAATCTGATAAAATTGCTGTGAGTTGAGTGCATCTTTTCATTATGGAAACCAGGCACATTCAAGTGCATAGTATTTTTCAGACACTCAAGCTTACTTTGATGGTTATTCCATTTCTGAAAACAGAAGTCCTAGTGTTTACTTAACAAGAGAAAAGATAAATTGTAGGGTGAGTGCTAAATTTATACTTCATATTATCAGACTGCTATTTTCAGAGCACTATGGAAATGGATTCTCATTGAGAAAATGGTTTATGCTATAGCATTTTGGAACATATTTTTCATTTAAAAAATTTAAATATCTAGCAAAATATGCCAGTGAGCACATATGAACACATCATTTGTGCTTTTGTCCTTTTTATTTCTGAAATCCTTCCAACTATTTAAAAATTTCAACTATTAAAAAGTATTATAGTTGGCATCTCAAATGTTGGTAAATTTGTTTTTTTTTAATTTGAGTACAGATGATGTACAATGTTACATTAGTTTCAGGTATACAATATAATGATTCAACAACTCTATATGTTATGGTATGCTCACCATAAGTGTAGCTACCATTTGTCACCACACAATGCTACTACAATACCACTGATGATATTCTTTGTGCTGTACCTTTAATTCCCATGAGTTATCCATTCCATAACTAGAAGCCTGTATCTCCTGTTTCCCTTTGCCTATTTTCCCCATACCCACTTCTCCTTTGGGCAACATCAGTTAGCATTTCTAAGTCTGATTCTGTTTTTTGTTTGTTTATTCATTTGTTTTTTAGATTCCACATTTAAGTGAAATCATATTCTCTTTCTGACTTACCTTACTTAGCATAATACCCTCTAGGTCCATCCAAATTATTGCAAATGATAGAGCTCATCCTTTTTTATGGTCGAGTAATATTCCATTGTATAGGATACAACTGTTGGTAGGCGTTTATGACTTTTCCAGTATTTGATTCTGAACTTGCCGGTTTACTAACTAGGATGCTTTTAAAATAAAATTTATTGTACTAGGAGTTGAAATGAGGTGTTTTAACTCATAAAACAAGCTGCTGGAAAGTATTTTCCTACACTTAACATACAATATTGTATTAGTTTCCAGTGAACAATATAGTGATTCAACTATTCTATACATCTGCCAGTGCTCATTATGACAAGTACACTCCTTACTCCCCATCACATATTTCACCTGACCCCTCACCCACCTTCAAGATAGTATCAATTTATGTATTTATTTTTAAATTTGAGAAGAGAATTATCTTTCTTAAATTATTTATTTATTTATTTATTTATTTATTTATTTATTTGAGAAGAGAGAACCCAAGCAGGAAAGTGGTAGAGGGGGAGGAAGAGAGAGAATCCCAAGCAGGTTCAGGGCTGTCAGCACAAAGTCTGACATGTGGCTTGATCCCTTGAATGGTGAGATCATGACCTGAGCCAAAATCAAGAGTCAGATGCTTAACCAACTGAGCCACCCAGGCTGTCCAGATAATATAATTTTAAAGCAGCATTTAAGACTGTGGACTAGGTAATGAAATAATAGAAAGGAATTGGAAAATGGATTGAGAGAAACCAAAAATAGTTTTCCTATTACCTAAAGGGCGAATAGAATTTTGTGTGTTTATTGCTACTTTAAGATATTTTAAATGAGGCCAATGCTGTTTGAGGATAACAACCAAAGAATCAGAACTGAGCTATTTTCCTGTTTAATGTTAGTAAAAGATGGAAGCAAATGGGGGTACACTCACTCATCTAAAGACAAGAAATACCCAAGGAAAGACTGTATATAAGAAATTGGGCATGGATTGGGAATGTTCACAGTAGGCATCCTCCAATGGCAGAGAAGCTCCCCTCTCACCTCCCACATTCCAACAAACCCTGTCCTCCCAGTGTTATTCTTAAGTAGTTATTGGATCTGCTGCCTCCACACTTGCCTCTCTGTCACTGTGTGACCTTTCTTCCCCTGGATTTCCAAGATAGGTCCCAAAATGTTGATTTGCCTAAAAATTACAATTCATTCTGCATATTAGGTCCCTAATAAATATTAACCCATAGTGACTACACAAAAATTTCCAAGAATGGGTGTGCCTGGGTGGCTCAGTCAGTTGAGCATCCAACTCTTGATTTTGGCTCAGGTCGTGATTCCAGGGGTGTAAGACTGAGCCCTGCGTTGGGCTCCTTGCTGAGTGTGGAAGCTGCTTGAGATTCTCTCCCTCTTTCTCTGTCCCTCTTCCCCTCTTGGGCTTCCTCTCTCAATCTAGAAAAAAAAGCTCCCCAAAATGGACTTGGGAACAGTCCCAAGTCTCATGCTTTTGGAAACAGATGTGTCTCGGTAGACATTTATGTACGTTACATATAATTTAATCCTCACAACGATCCCATGTAGCTGGCAGTGGCATTTTGTCTACCTTAGAGAGGTGTCCATTGCACATCCAGGGTCTCACAACCATGAAGTGCTTCGTTTGGGATTCTGCCAAGTTCTGATTCCAAGTGCCTTGCTTCTTCCAACTCACTGGGTTGTCTTGACAGGATATGCGCTGGACTGCAGTAGGGGCACCTGAAACAAAATAAGCCCGAAAGGCTTTATCAAATATGAACACAGCACTGACATTAATGTCAATATTAAATAAGCATCGTTTAGTCAACGGAAATTGGCTATATATATGCAGCATTTAACAAAAATGTGATTTTACTAAAGACAATGTTTTAAAAAGTTTATGAACTTTGTTACTTTTTGACGTAAAGGTATAACATTTAGAGTTAGGGAGTATTTGACAAAATATGCTCTTTAGAAACTTGAATTTACCATTCTCAGTTAATATTATTAAGTCAAGCTGGCAAAAATTAGGTATATATTAGGTATAATTTAGGTATATATTACAAGACAATAAAATAGAATACCTGAGAGAATCTGAGTCTTCTTTTTTAGCTTTATTTATTTATTTTTTTACAAATAGTTTATTGTCAAGTTGGTTTCCATATAACACCCAGTGCTCATCCCCACAAGTGCCGCCCTCCATGCCCATCTCCCCCCTCTCCCCCCATCAGTCCTCAGTTTGTTCTCAGCATTCAAGAGTCTCTCATGGTTTGCCTCTCTCCCTTTCCCCCACCATTTCCACCCTTCTTCTCCCCCATGGTCCTCCGTTAAGTTCCTCCTAATCCTCCTATATGTGCAAACATATGATATTTGTCCTTCTCTGCCTGACTTATTTCGCTCAGCATAACACCCTCAAAGTCCAACCATGTTGCTACACATGGCCAGATTTCATTCTTTCTCATTGCCGTGTAGTATTCCATCGTATAGATAAACCACATCTTCTTGATCCATTTGTCCGTTGATGAACACTTAGGCTCTTTCCATGTTTTAGCTATTGTGGACAGTGCTGCTATGAACATTGGGGTACACGTGCTGCTATGCATCAGCATTTCTGTATCCCTTGGGTAAATTCCTAGCAGTGCTATTGCTGGATCATAGGGGAGTTCTATTGTGAGTTTCCTTAGGAACCTCCACACTGTTTTCCAGAGGGGCTATACCAGTTTACATTCCCA
>NW_024081264.1:1067752-1069814 GCF_003009895.1 Hyaena hyaena
TTATGTAGTGTCCTTCTTCATCTCTTGTAATTGTCTTTAATTTAAAGTCCAGTTTGTCTGATATAAGTATAGCTACTCCGGCTTTCTTTTGATTTCCTGTTGCATGACATATTTTTCTCCATCTCCTTACTTTTAATCTGAAGGTATCTTCCAGTCTAAGATGAGTTTCTTGTAGACAGCATATAGATGGATTTTGTTTTTTTATCCATTCTGCTACCCTATGTCTTTTGATCGGAGCATTCAGCCCATTTACATTCAGTGTTATTATTGAAATATGTGGGTTTAGAGTCTTTGTGTCTTTTGTGGGGTTCATGTTTGTGGTGGTGTCTCTGGTATCTTTGTTCCATGCAACAATTCCTTCCAAGTGTCCCCGTCAGGATTTCGTGTAGGGCTGGCTTAGTGGTGACAAATTCTTTCAATTTCTGTTTATTTGGAAAGACTTTTATCTCTCCTTATATTTTGAATGACATACTTGCTGGATAGAGGATTCTTGGCTGCATATTTTTTATGTTCATCACATTGAAGATCTCCTACCATTCCTTTCTTGCCTGCCAAGTTTCAGTAGATAGGTCTGTCACCACTCTGATAGGTTTCCCTTTGTATGTTAGGGCCCTTTTCTCCCTAGCTGCTTTCAAAATTCTCTCTTTGTCCTTATATTTTGCCATTTTTACTATGATATGCTGTGCCGAAGATCGATTCAAATTACGTCTGAGGGGAGTCCTCTGAGCCTCTTGTGTTTCAACGTTTACTTCCTTCCCCAGGTTGGGGAAGTTCTCTGCTATAATTTGTTTCAGGACTCCTCAGCTCCTTTTCCTCTCTCTTCCTCATTTGGGATTCCTATGATACGGATATTGTTGCGTTTGACCATATCGCTGAGCTCTCGAACTCTTCTTTCATGTTCCTGGATCAGTTTGTCTCTTTTTTTCTCAGTTTCCTCTTTTTCTATAGTGGTGTCTTCCAAATCACTTATTCTCCTTTCTGCCTCTTCAATCCGTGCATTGGAGGCCTCTAATTTATTATGTATCTCATTTAGCACATTTTTAAATTCTCCATGCCTATTTTTATTCTTCGTGTTGCTTGTAGCCATAGTTTCTTTGATGTCCCCTATGCTTTTTTCAAGTCCAGGGATTAATTTTATGATTATTGTTCTAAAATCTTGTTCAGTTATGCTGCTTATATCTGTTTTGAGCAGTTCATTAGCTGTTAATTCTTCTTGGAATTTCTTTGGAGGAGAGCTCTTTCGTTTTGTCATTTTAGTTAGCTTTCTGTCTCTTATTAGTTTTAAAGACTTGTTTTGCTCTCTGCGCCTGTGAGCGCTGCTGTACCCAAGAAAACTCTGACTGTCCAGGACCTATCCTTTTGGAGACTGTTTTTTGAATGGTATCTTTTGGTCTCTTTTGTTTAGGCCTTGGTTATTTTATTTTCCTACTCGTAGTGATATTTGGGACTCTTCACCATGTGTACTTTGGCTTTTTTCTTGAGGTAGCCTTGGAGAAGAAAACAGACAGACAAACACACAGGGAGCAGAGGCACACAAACGCACAGACAAATCCAACTATCATGCAAACCGAGAGGGAAAACGCAAAAGTTAAGAGAAAAGACAGAGGAGGGAAGGCAAATAATAGAAAATACAAAAATACATAAAAAGGTCAAAAGAAGAAAAGGAAAAAAAGAAGAAAACCGATGGACAAAGAACGCTTTAAAGCTTATAACCAGATTTCCCTGCTACAATTAAACAGCCGGGTGTATGCAGTGCTGGTTGAAGAGCATAGAGAAAGAGAGAGAAGACAGGGTGGGGATGAGGCAAAATTGGAAATAGAATGAACAGGCAGAAGGGATAAGAAGCTTTTTTCAAAGAGCTAAAGGGTGGAATATGGTTGGATAGGTGAGAGAAGGACGCTGGTGTTATCCAGTGAAACTATATAGTCAAATTACTCCTGAGAGAAAGAGATGAAAAGGTCGGTAGGTGTAGAATTTACATCTACAGAATGGAGTAAATGTGACTGTTTAAGCAAGCCGATGACCAGAGTTAATCAGGTCAGTGTTATGGGGGGGGGGGGGA
>NW_024081264.1:1069870-1174771 GCF_003009895.1 Hyaena hyaena
GGAAACAACAACAACAACAACAACAACAACAACAACAGGGGAGGGCAGCTCTCAAACAGAGATGGGCGTGGCGTGAACTAATGCCTCAGGCGGGAGCTCTGCCTTAGCGGTTGTGGGGAGGAGAGTGACGGAGCTCCAGTCCCTTCTTGAACCAAGAGCTGCACCTCGCTTTCTTGGGTGTGTAAACTCCCCGTGCCAGGGGCACAGTCAAAGTGGGTTGCGCTCTTTAACCCAGGCCAGGCCTAGTTTCCAAATCCCAGTCCGCACGCCCCACTGAAATTGTCGTAGATACAAACTCCCAGGCGATCCCCTCAGGGCAGTTCCAAGCCTCTTGCCTAGCCCTGGGGGTGGAGCCAGAATAGCTGTTCCCTTCTCTCCAAGTTGGGTTGGCGAACTTGGGCGGGGGTCTGCCTGCGGGGCGTGCCGGGCCCACTGGAGAGAGGGAAACCAGGTCCCTCTGTGTCTTGTCACCCGAAACACGAAGTCGCGGGCAAATCCAGTTTTTAAGCTCTTTGCCTTCCCTCTAGAGTTCCAGCCAGCCAGGAGCGCGGCGACCCTGTTCGCACACGTGCGGCTCTCCCAGGAGTCCGGCCAGTGAGGAGCACAGTGGCGCGGTAGGCGCGCAGCTCCTCTAAGCGTCCAGCCTGCCAGGAGCACAAAGAAGTGGTCTGGGGCGCGCGCAGCCCCTCCGGGATGAGCCAGCGTGCCGGGACCTGGCACGCAGGGATTTGGCGCGCACGGTCCAACTGTGCCCCGAGCGGAGGTTTTTCTGTTTCCCAGAGACAGGGACCGTGTCTTCAGCGGTTTCAGACTCTCTCTTTTTCCCCCTCTCACCTCTCACAGAGGGGGATCGCCCCCGTCCCTGGAGTCTCCGATCCTGGCCTGATTTTATCTTTCCCAGTTTGCACTCACATTAGAAGGCTTTCTCAGTGGATTCTGCATCATTTTTCTCCCAATCTCTTGGGTTCTGTAAGGTTTCCTATGGCTTCAGATATTTTCAGTGTGAGATATGGGGGTGAGTGCAATGTACGGAGCTCCCTACTTCTCCGCCATCTTGCCCCCTCTCCCCGAGAATCTGAGTCTTAAAGGCTTTCTAGGGGCATCTGAGTGGCTCAGTCAGTTAAGTGTCTGACTTTGGCTCAGGTCATTATCTTGCAGTTTGTGGGTTCAAGCCCCATGTTGGGCTCTGTGCTGATAGCCAGCTCTGGGCCTAGAGCCTGTTTCAGATTTTGTGTCTCCCTCTCTCTCTGACCCTCCCCTGCTCATGCTGTCTCTCTCTCAGAAATAAATAAAACATTAAAAAAAAAAAAGACTTTCTAGCGTCTGAAATTTTTACTAAGTATAACCTATTATGGTATGAAGACAACCAATACATTGCAAAAGATAAAAATCTTAAGGCTATGAACTCTTCCCATAATATAGAAAAACTAATAACAATAAATGTTTCAATAGAAGTTGCAAAATTGTGTCATTTAAAATGTGCTTAATTCTTTTATTTTTTTAATTTTTTTAAATGTTTTATTTATTTCTAGGAGAGAGAGAGAGAGAGACAGCGTGAGGAGGGGAGGGTCAGAGAGAGAGGGAGTCACAGACTCCGAAACAGGCTCCAGGCTCTGAGCTGGCAGTCAGCACAGAGCCTGACGCGGGGCTCGAACCCACAAACCGCGAGATCATGACCTAAGCAAAAGTCGGACGCTTAACTGACTAAGCCACCCAGGCGCCCCTAAAATGTGCTCAATTCTTTTACTCATGTGGAATTTAAGAAACAAAACAGCTAAATATATGGGAAGGGGGGAAAAAGAGGAAAGAGAGAAGCAAACCACAAGAGACTCAGTCTTAATGATAGAGAGCAAACTAAGGGTTGATGGAGGGGAGGCAGGTAGGGAGATGGGCTTGACGGGTGATGGGTACCAAGGAGGGCACTTGTTGGGATGAACACTAGGTGTTATATTTAAGTGATGAATCACTGAATTCTACTACTGAAATCACTATTACCCTATATGTTAGCTAACTAAAGTTTAAATAAAAATTTAAAAAATGTGCTCAATTCTCTGTAAATAATTGGCTAAAGTGGGAAATTAAGGAATATAGCAACATACTGTTTATTAAATAACAACACTACATATGAAAATTTGTAATTTTTTAAAGTTTGTATATTTATTTTGGGGGGGGAGGGGTAGAGAGAGAAGAAGAGAGACAATCCAAAGCAGGCTCTATACCCAGTGTGAAGCCCAAGGTGGGGCTTGATCTCACAACTGTGATATCATGACCTAAGAGCTATCAAGAGTCGGATGCTTAACAGACTGAGCCATCCAGTTGCCCCCAAAATCTGTAATTTTTATCAAAACAGTATTCAAGAGAGAATTCACATATAGTGTTCTTATCATCACTAAAGGAAACAAAATCCAAAACATTTAATATGCATTTCTTGGAAAGGGGGATTCAAGGAAGTCTAAGACAAAAATAATACTGATAAAAGGAAAAAAATTACAAAAGAAAAACTGAAAATTATAAACCTCAAAAAAAACCTCACTAAAAAGTCTGATCAAGAAAAACAGAACAAGTATGTACAAATAGCACTATAGTTAAGAAAGAGTAAAAACAAAGGGTAGTAGATATAATTCATTATTAAATTATAGATATAATTTATTTTGTAACATTTATAAAGATATAATTTATCATAAAGATATCTTTTATAAAATTATAAGCAAGTGTTTTTAAATGTAACATAAAAACTTTTGGGAAATTTGATGTTTTGGTGTGTTCGGTCTCTCTCATGACCACCAGAAGGCATAGTAGTTTTAAGTTTCTTTTCTCTCCCTTTTCTTTCCTGGGAAGTCCTGGATGAGTTCTGGGCTGTTAATTTTGTAAACAGACCCCAGGGAGCCAGACCGCTCAAGGCTTAAATGGTATTGTTTGGGAAGGATCAAGGAGATTCTGGTTTGCTCACTCTCCATTGGAGGGAATAGAAAAATGAGAATCCTAGGGTCCTAGTGGGGAAAGAAAAAAACATGCAATTTATAGCATGAATTGGTAAGCTGGTATAGTTTCCATGAAAAAATTTGGATTTCTGAACAGGAAATAGATGTTAGGTCAGACTGTAGTTCAAGTCCAGTTGAAGGGCGCAGGAGAGGGAGGGACTTTGCTTCTCTTTTGTGTGTTGAAGGTGCTTCAGAAATCCAGAGGGGCATAATTAACTGGCTCTGATCATGTCTATGCCTCAAGAGCACAAACAATCCTTCTGGAGTAGCAGTGCTAAATTAGAAAGGAGGTTTGTCAAAGGTCTTTTCCAGCTTAATGGTTTTTATCAATAAATAACTTCCAAGGACCATCTTTGGCCCAATGGTGGGAAGTGTACAAATATAAAAATCTCGCATCCAGCATAGATCCATCATTCTGCAACACTGGGCAGACCATTGAGACCACTGGGCCTCAAATAATAACAACCTTGCTGGTGTCACAGAGCTGCGAAGCTTAATTCTGGTAGTTATGTTTCACTTTGTGGAAAACAAAGCTGGTTGTGAACCTAAGGGTTACATGTTACCGAGTGGCTCTAGAACTCTTAGACATCCCACAGCATTTTGTCGTTATGCATTTTATGATCTTTGCACCTTTCTGTTCACCTTTAATAATATTTAGATACATCTTCTCTTGACGATGACAGCAAGATCTTGACTAAGTATGCTTGTGTGTATGTAGAAAATCCTATGGAATATAAAAATAAAACTACTAGAATAATACTCAAATTTGGCAAGGTTACAGGACACAAAGTCAGTAAACAATTAACTGTTTTCATACATAAGGGCAATAAATAACTAGAAGATGAAATAAAGTATTTTTTACAATG
Source organism: Hyaena hyaena (assembly GCF_003009895.1). Classification (NCBI taxonomy): domain Eukaryota; kingdom Metazoa; phylum Chordata; class Mammalia; order Carnivora; family Hyaenidae; genus Hyaena; species Hyaena hyaena. Next base: position 1,073,718 of record NW_024081264.1, read on the forward strand.
GCATCAAAATATTAAATATCTAGGGGGTGTCTGGGTGGCTCAGTCTGTTGTTTCAGTTCCCTTCATGATCTCACGGTTTGTTGGTTTGAGCCCCACATTGGGCTCTGCACCAACAGTGTGGAGGCTGCTTGGGAATCTCTCTTTCCCTCTATCTCTGCCCCTCCTCGACCCTCTCTCTCACAAAATAAATAAATAAATAAACTTAAAAAAAACCCCATCAAATATCTAGGAAGAAGCCTAACAAAATACATCCAAAATCTGTATACTAAAAGTTACAAAAATATTGCTAAGAAAAATTAAGGCAAACCTCAATAGTCAGGGGAGCCATGATAAAGAGGTTGCCCATAGCCCCAAAGCCAGGGGAGTGGGGCTGTCAGCCCCTACCTGCCATCCAGTGCCAATTTATACCTCTGACCACTAGACTCCTGCCCCCTATACATCTTCTTTTAGCTCTCTTGGCCACTCCTCAGGCTCCACTTTCAGGTCTTTGCTGTCTTGTCTCGACCAGCAGCCCTTTCCTCAGCAGATGGCATCCTGTCCTGTTCCTGAGGAAGTGAGAACTGTCAGGCATGAGCCCTCATCTCATGTACCATTGCTGCCAGAGTGGGCATCATGTGAGCCACCTGCCACCTCTTTGGAAGCAGATGGAGTTCTCTTTTTGCCCAAGGTCAAGTACTCTAACTAACCTGCGTATCTTCTTGAGGAACTTAATATTTCATATAACCTCTCTTATTTCCGAGTGTTCTTTTTAAAAGTAAAGATGTTTTTAGGATTACAAGAACAATACAGCTTGTAATATAAGAATGTAGAAAAATACAAAGTGGAAAGATTCGTTACTAATCCTATCAAACAGACGTCGCCGTGAGCATTCTGTTTTTTTGGGTGCATTTTATTATTTATTTATTTATTTATTTATTTATTTATTTTTTATTTCCAGGAGAGAGAGAGAGAGAGAGAGAGAGAGAGAGAGAGAGAGGGACAGCGTGAGCAGGGGAGAGTCAGAGAGAGAGGGAGTCACAGACTCTGAAACAGGCTCCAGGCTCTGAGCTGGCAGTCAGCACAGAGCCTGACGCGGGGCTCGAACCCACAAACCGCGAGATCATGACCTAAGCAAAAGTCGGACGCTTAACTGACTAAGCCACCCAGGAGCCCCTAAAATGTGCTCAATTCTTTTACTCATGTGGAATTTAAGAAACAAAACAGCTAAATATATGGGAAGGGGGGAAAAAGAGGAAAGAGAGAAGCAAACCACAAGAGACTCAGTCTTAATGATAGAGAGCAAACTAAGGGTTGATGGAGGGGAGGCAGGTAGGGAGATGGGCTTGACGGGTGATGGGTACCAAGGAGGGCACTTGTTGGGATGAACACTAGGTGTTATATTTAAGTGATGAATCACTGAATTCTACTACTGAAATCACTATTACCCTATATGTTAGCTAACTAAAGTTTAAATAAAAATTTAAAAAATGTGCTCAATTCTCTGTAAATAATTGGCTAAAGTGGGAAATTAAGGAATATAGCAACATACTGTTTATTAAATAACAACACTACATATGAAAATTTGTAATTTTTTAAAGTTTGTATATTTATTTTGGGGGGGGAGGGGTAGAGAGAGAAGAAGAGAGACAATCCAAAGCAGGCTCTATACCCAGTGTGAAGCCCAAGGTGGGGCTTGATCTCACAACTGTGATATCATGACCTAAGAGCTATCAAGAGTCGGATGCTTAACAGACTGAGCCATCCAGTTGCCCCCAAAATCTGTAATTTTTATCAAAACAGTATTCAAGAGAGAATTCACATATAGTGTTCTTATCATCACTAAAGGAAACAAAATCCAAAACATTTAATATGCATTTCTTGGAAAGGGGGATTCAAGGAAGTCTAAGACAAAAATAATACTGATAAAAGGAAAAAAATTACAAAAGAAAAACTGAAAATTATAAACCTCAAAAAAAACCTCACTAAAAAGTCTGATCAAGAAAAACAGAACAAGTATGTACAAATAGCACTATAGTTAAGAAAGAGTAAAAACAAAGGGTAGTAGATATAATTCATTATTAAATTATAGATATAATTTATTTTGTAACATTTATAAAGATATAATTTATCATAAAGATATCTTTTATAAAATTATAAGCAAGTGTTTTTAAATGTAACATAAAAACTTTTGGGAAATTTGATGTTTTGGTGTGTTCGGTCTCTCTCATGACCACCAGAAGGCATAGTAGTTTTAAGTTTCTTTTCTCTCCCTTTTCTTTCCTGGGAAGTCCTGGATGAGTTCTGGGCTGTTAATTTTGTAAACAGACCCCAGGGAGCCAGACCGCTCAAGGCTTAAATGGTATTGTTTGGGAAGGATCAAGGAGATTCTGGTTTGCTCACTCTCCATTGGAGGGAATAGAAAAATGAGAATCCTAGGGTCCTAGTGGGGAAAGAAAAAAACATGCAATTTATAGCATGAATTGGTAAGCTGGTATAGTTTCCATGAAAAAATTTGGATTTCTGAACAGGAAATAGATGTTAGGTCAGACTGTAGTTCAAGTCCAGTTGAAGGGCGCAGGAGAGGGAGGGACTTTGCTTCTCTTTTGTGTGTTGAAGGTGCTTCAGAAATCCAGAGGGGCATAATTAACTGGCTCTGATCATGTCTATGCCTCAAGAGCACAAACAATCCTTCTGGAGTAGCAGTGCTAAATTAGAAAGGAGGTTTGTCAAAGGTCTTTTCCAGCTTAATGGTTTTTATCAATAAATAACTTCCAAGGACCATCTTTGGCCCAATGGTGGGAAGTGTACAAATATAAAAATCTCGCATCCAGCATAGATCCATCATTCTGCAACACTGGGCAGACCATTGAGACCACTGGGCCTCAAATAATAACAACCTTGCTGGTGTCACAGAGCTGCGAAGCTTAATTCTGGTAGTTATGTTTCACTTTGTGGAAAACAAAGCTGGTTGTGAACCTAAGGGTTACATGTTACCGAGTGGCTCTAGAACTCTTAGACATCCCACAGCATTTTGTCGTTATGCATTTTATGATCTTTGCACCTTTCTGTTCACCTTTAATAATATTTAGATACATCTTCTCTTGACGATGACAGCAAGATCTTGACTAAGTATGCTTGTGTGTATGTAGAAAATCCTATGGAATATAAAAATAAAACTACTAGAATAATACTCAAATTTGGCAAGGTTACAGGACACAAAGTCAGTAAACAATTAACTGTTTTCATACATAAGGGCAATAAATAACTAGAAGATGAAATAAAGTATTTTTTACAATGGCATCAAAATATTAAATATCTAGGGGGTGTCTGGGTGGCTCAGTCTGTTGTTTCAGTTCCCTTCATGATCTCACGGTTTGTTGGTTTGAGCCCCACATTGGGCTCTGCACCAACAGTGTGGAGGCTGCTTGGGAATCTCTCTTTCCCTCTATCTCTGCCCCTCCTCGACCCTCTCTCTCACAAAATAAATAAATAAATAAACTTAAAAAAAACCCCATCAAATATCTAGGAAGAAGCCTAACAAAATACATCCAAAATCTGTATACTAAAAGTTACAAAAATATTGCTAAGAAAAATTAAGGCAAACCTCAATAGTCAGGGGAGCCATGATAAAGAGGTTGCCCATAGCCCCAAAGCCAGGGGAGTGGGGCTGTCAGCCCCTACCTGCCATCCAGTGCCAATTTATACCTCTGACCACTAGACTCCTGCCCCCTATACATCTTCTTTTAGCTCTCTTGGCCACTCCTCAGGCTCCACTTTCAGGTCTTTGCTGTCTTGTCTCGACCAGCAGCCCTTTCCTCAGCAGATGGCATCCTGTCCTGTTCCTGAGGAAGTGAGAACTGTCAGGCATGAGCCCTCATCTCATGTACCATTGCTGCCAGAGTGGGCATCATGTGAGCCACCTGCCACCTCTTTGGAAGCAGATGGAGTTCTCTTTTTGCCCAAGGTCAAGTACTCTAACTAACCTGCGTATCTTCTTGAGGAACTTAATATTTCATATAACCTCTCTTATTTCCGAGTGTTCTTTTTAAAAGTAAAGATGTTTTTAGGATTACAAGAACAATACAGCTTGTAATATAAGAATGTAGAAAAATACAAAGTGGAAAGATTCGTTACTAATCCTATCAAACAGACGTCGCCGTGAGCATTCTGTTTTTTTGGGTGCATTTTATTATTTATTTATTTATTTATTTATTTATTTATTTTTTATTTCCAGGAGAGAGAGAGAGAGAGAGAGAGAGAGAGAGAGAGAGAGGGACAGCGTGAGCAGGGGAGAGTCAGAGAGAGAGGGAGTCACAGACTCTGAAACAGGCTCCAGGCTCTGAGCTGGCAGTCAGCACAGAGCCCGACGCGGGGCTCGAACCCACGAACCGCGACATCATGACCTAAGCGAAAGTTGGACGCTTAACCGATTAAGCCACCCAGGCGCCCCTTTTTGGGTGCATTTTAAAGGCACGGTGTGATCACATCAGTAAATAAAAACGGTCCCCTCAATTAAATGGCTATTATTAATGATAACATAACCATTCCCACATTGTTGGACATTTAGGTTTCAAACGGGATGTTTAACGTTGGATAGTTTCCTAAAGGTTTGTTTGTATTTTTCTGATTATCACAATTTTACACTATCTCTGATTGTGTGGCTTCTGCTGCTGCCCTTTCCCCTCAGGAGGCAAGGCTGCCCAATCAGAGATTTTGGGTCCTCTTCCTAACCTGGGTCTAGTGACTTCCTGGGCTCAGAAGCCATGTCGTGTAGGGGTCCCCTTCTCTGCCATGGAAGGCGCTCTTTCTGATGTGCTAGCAGATGGCAGAGGGGACAGCCACGGGGGACTGCAGTGGCAGCAAACCGCACATCCTTGTTTGGAGACACATATCACCTCCTTGAACCTCCCTTTGGTCCAGACTTGGCACCTACAGTCAGCAGGCCGGTCCGGGCTCTGTGGCCCGCAGGTCCGGCTGGGGATCCCAGGGCAGCTCGCCGGGCCCAAGTCAGCGTCCGGATGCAGCGATTTCCAAGAATTAAGACCGGCGCTAAGTAGAAGGCCGCCTTGGAAGTGTTTTGTGAAGATCGAGGGGTGATGCGGTAAGCACAGACACCTGGGCATCTTTGAGCCCTCTCGTGGTGCGCCCGGACAGCCCACGGCCGCGGCGCGTTGGTGCTGGAAGTTTCCAGCAGAGGGCAGTGCAGGCACGCTTAAGAACCTTTCCCAACTGCACTGGGCTTTCTTTACACTGCAGAATCGTCCGAAACCTTGGAGCAGTCGTTTTTTGGTCTGAAGTTTATTAACTTTCACTCCACGCGAATCATTTGAGCCTGAAGGAATCCTTTAAAAACAGCAGCAGCATAGATTACAATTATGCGAATTCGATAGAACTTGCTTTCTCTCCTTTGCTTCAGACATCTGTTCAATGTGTGTGTGACAATGGGCAGGGACAGGCCTTCAGGGACGGGCAGGGTAGGTGGATTCTACCTGGTGCAGCCTCTCAGTGGGGACTTACTCAGGGTGCCAATTAAACAGACTGGCAGAATGCTGGAAATGCCTTTGTAGTGGGCCAAAGCTCTCAGACTCCGTTATAAAAGAAATGACACTGCCATTATTTCCTGTAATTCTAGTTTAGTTTCTTAATCTTTTTTGCCTGATACAGATAAATCACCACTTCCTGGTTAACTGCTGTGTTAATGATTGCTCAACCGTTTTTAGATTTAAAACTCACTGGTTCCCTCTCACTGTATCCTTGGACTCATTCTTACTAAGGAGCAAAGGGCTGAACACAACCATCTCCCTGGAACCACAGGCTGGCCAGCCTCTTCTAAGGCCTTGGTCTCTCTGGGGCCTCTGCTGATCCCTGCCTATTTCCAATTTATGTTTAATATTTTCTTGGGCCACCCACAAAAGGGCAAGGCAGGACTCTGGGAATGATGCCTATGGTCCCTTGTCTCCCTGGGCAGAGAGATCTACTGAGGTAGTAGCAGAATCTCCACTGGGCCTCAGTAGACAGTGAGGCTGTCCAAGTGGGTTCTTTGATGCAATTACCCACATTCCAGTTTCAAGACTCTGAGTAGATCCACCTGGGTTACCTAACTTCCAAGTGCCACTTGGTCCCTTTGGAACTTAAGGATTGCCTCTCTTGCCTGTTGGGTGGGTCAGGTGGGGCTATTATGGGCTTTCTGGTGCCTAGACATACTCAGACCCACTTCTCTCTGGTTTCAGTTTTAGATCAGAGCTTCAGACTTCAAGTACAGTCTGTGCTGTGTCTATCACCCACTCAGTATGCTGTGTGTCCACTCAGCCCATGGAGGAAAGGGGAGAGAAGGGTGGCCTTAGTGCTGGGACTGAGCATTATGCTTCCTCTCCCATCAATGCCTTCCATTCCCCAGCTTGAAGGGTGCACACACACTCATGCACACATACAGAGACACAAAGACACTGATACACACACAGGTACATACTGACACACACATATACACACACTGTGCACTCTGATACACACAGACACATACAGTAGGTTATATATATATATATATATATAAAGAAAATACATCCTTAGCTTTTCATTTTACATATATGGGTGCATTAGGATAAGGATGGTAGTGGTGGTGGATAACAAAACTCTGTATCTTTCTACTTCATTGCTTTTCAAATCTTTGGTTTCATACCTGGATAGTACCTTTTAAAGTAAGAAGCTAAGTCTGTGATGTCTATGTTTTTTGATTCCACAGTTGACTCTCCTTCCCCAAAGCACTGGGCAAATCTATGTCTACTTTTCTGGGGAAGGGAAAGGCCCTTGGGCCACAGGGAGCACTTCCGCCCAACCATCATCATCATCTATATCTGTACTCCATCCTCTGTGCCTCATGGTGGATTGTCAGGTCAAGACCCCAAGGCTCAACCTTGAGTGGAGTGGGTTTCTCTTAAAGAGAATGGGCCTTTGTTGTCAATCATCCTGGAAAGTGGTGGATCCTGGGGCAGGACATGGGACTTGAGAGTTGTTGGGGTCTCTGAGCAGATCCCGGTATCCCAAATGTCTGAATTCTGAACAAATTGAAAAACATTCCACATGAGTGGCAGATGGAGGCCAAAGCATGGCCTTACTAGCTATGGTGGCTGGTCACCTCTGGCCATGCAGAGGAGCTTGAGTGAAGTGGACAGACAGTGTCAGTTAGGGGCCGGATGTGGGCGTACTTCTAAGTTATTCTCTGTTATACCTCCCTTGGCTCACTCCAAGTTCTTCAAATTCTCTGAAATTTACAATCTGGGCTCCAGTTGTGGTGGGGTGTAGGGGGTTGGATGGATTTTGTGCCGGTGGCTTGGTGAGGAGCAGCATAGGGACAGTGGCCACTCCCCGAGGACAGAGTCATGGAGGCCAAGGGTAGCTGTGCCCTGTGGACCTGTCTCATGGCAGCTGCTGGTGGTGAAGGGTGGTGAGGGATGGGAGCAGTGAGATGAAAGGAGGAGGGCTTGAGTCCTGCTCTTGATTCTCTTGAGAGAATTATAGAAAACATGGCTGGTGAGCCCCTGGGGTCTCCTGCCTTCCTAATTCAGGCCAGAGTGGGATTGGACATTGTCTATGTTTTGTGTGGCGTGTGTCTGCTGAGTGCCATTCTGGCCTCTAAGGAGGAGGCAGTATTTACAACATGCTGGACCCAGAGAAACCCCCTGCTTCCAGACAGAAGCTTCAACATGGACCTTTAGTTATGGTATGTGGATGAGGAGATGGAAAGTGGCTTTTAAAGCTGGTCAAAGGCCTTGTCAATTCATGGTAAACATGGGGTTTGGTGAACTGTAATGCTCAGTTCTTCCCATCCAACATTCCCTTCCTGGGGTCCTGGAGAGGCCCTCTTGCACTACCCCCCTGCCCTGCACCCACAAAGGACCCATTGTCCCCACACAGGCATCCCCGGTGCTGAGCTGCCCCTGTGCAGCTGTCACAACACTGGGATCCGCTGGCTCTTCCTCGGACAGTTTTGTTACCAGATCTGGGTCTGATGTTTGCACTTTATGCTCGCTCCCCACCCCAGGCCTGACATGGGGCTCTCTGCATCCCAGGCGCCTCGGGTTCCATCTGACATGCTCCTTGGGTTTCCTGAGCCTTCCCTGTCCCCACACCTGTTTTACTGTGGGAACTCTTGACCTGGATTCTCTCCCTGCCTGAGAGTGCTGGAAATTTCAGGAGACTCTGGGGCAGGGTGAAACAGATCACCCCCAGTTTCTTTCTTTCCATCTTCCCTAGAGTAAATAGCAAAGGTTTTGGTTTTAAATTAGAGATGGCAGACCTTATAGTCTTTGCAAATATGAGTTGGTCTCCGTCTCTGACCCTTTTCCTTTTTCATTTAGACACCTGGGGATTTGTTGCTAGGTCCTGAAAGCCTCGACTCATGTTATCTCCTATCTTGCGGTGTTTCCCGGTTTTTCTATTACACTTCATTTAAGTAGAACCAGACCTTTTCCATTTACTTCCTGTTTTCACTCCAGGCTTTTGGTCACTGGATTGCACATTCTAATTATAATGCTGTGCAAAGGGAGTACATACCACTGTCACATGATCTCTATGAGATAGCATCATTAGTAGTGTTATTCTTATCAAAAGGACCAAGAAACTGAGGCAGAAAGAGGCCAGGTACTTGCTCAAGGTCATACATAGAGTCAGTGGAAAAGCTTAGTCTTACTCAGGTTTTCCTGGCCCTCAGCTTGGAGTCTTTCAAAACTAATAGAACTTCAGTGCTGTGTGCCCCTTAGAAGCGTGTTCAGATTAGCAGGTGCTGATGGTCTCTTCTCTTCTCAGTCTCTCCAGAGTCCAAGCAAGTGTGTAGGACTCCCATTTACCTGAGGAAGACTTTCTGTTTATAGGATGCCTTCAGTGTAGGACAGAGTTCCAGTCTCATCCTGCAGAGATTGGATGACAACAGCAATGAGATCTCTTGCTTCCCTTCTCCCATCTGCCTCCTATCCCACATATTCCAGAAAGTTGTGGAACAGAGATCTTTTTGTCATTTACGTGATATCTTCTGGAACTCTTGTGAGTTAATTTCTTCCCCTTCTATATTACCTGAACTCAGGGCCACTGCTTAAATTGAGCAAAAGATCATTGCAAAACACTAAGGGGGTGCTACTCAAATTCATAGTTGGTGTCGATCTGTTTGTTATTATAACAGTTTTTCCAGTAGATGGCAGGAGAGTGTTGTGAAGAGCAGGTCCCTTGTTCTAATTTGTGCAGCATCTCTGTGACTTAGCAGGGGGCCCACACCTGGCACATGCCTGTTAAGCAGTCATGGCTAAGCTAAGGCCACAGCAGAAAGATGACCATGGTGAGCATAACCTCAAAATTTTGTGCCCAGCCTGGCTGCACTGTAGGGGACAGGGGAGGTGGTTGGAGAGCTGGACAGTGGGACTTCACCCTTGAGACTGCCATGGTGGCCCAAGAGGCCCTGCTGAGATACATGGTTTAGTTTGGTGGTCCTCAAACTATGGCCGGCAGGCCAAATCCAGCCACTGCTTGTTTTTGTTTGACCAGCGAGGTAAGAATGGTTTTTACATTTTTAAATGGCTGGAAAAAAATCAAAAGACTTGTGACTTGTGACATGTGGCTACAAAGCTTAAAATATTTACTATCAGGCCTTTTACAGAAAAGTGTTGTCACCCCCTCTGGAATAGTCCTTCAGGACTTCCATGGTCTCCAGATTATCATGGTATTTTTGGGAATGTATACATAAGCAGAAGGTAAGCTAGAAGGTGGAGTAGCCCAAAGGTCTGCTGATGCGCTGTGGGTCCTTGAGAACCCTGGGAGGTGTGATTGTGGCTCTCCTATTCCAGACCATATCCAGAGGGTGCAGTGCCTTGGGGGGAGCCATCTCCCCTCAGCCCTGGGCCTGGCTTCAGCCACTGCAGCCCTAATTGCTAGGATGAATTTTTGCTTCAGCGTCCCCTAGCTGTCCATGCACCAGCTATGACTCCTGGATCCAACAGATTGCTTCCAACTTTTCAAACTCCTTTGGTGACAATTTCCAACGATGTGTAAGGGAAATCCTTTATAACCTTCAGGGTGATAGGATAATGTACTTAGACAAGAGGTTGCTACACTCAACAACCTGAACAAGCAGCTGCTTGCCCAGTAGTCCTGGGTTCTTTATAGAAACATCTCCAACAGGCCAGTTTGACAGAAGTAATGTCCACAGCCCAGTGGTCAACACCTGGACCACATTTTGTTCAAAAAAGGATATGCTTATGATATCTGATCAAATATCCACCATCTGTCAGGAAATCTGGCTGTCTCTACCTTCAAAGGATGTTCAGGTTTTTGTTTTACAAAATGAAGAGTTATGGGATGGATGGTGGTGATGGTTGTACAACAACGTGAGTGTGTTTAATATCACTGAACCATACACTTTTGGATGGTGAAGATGTGGGGCACCTGGGTGGCTCACTTGGTTGAGTGTCTGACTCTTGGTTTCCACTCAGGTCATGATCCCAGGGTCATGGGATCAAACCTCATGTCGGGCTCTGTGCTGAGCATGGAGCCTGCTTGAGATTGTTTCTCTCTCTTCCTCCCTCTGCACCTCTCCCCTACTCACACTTTGTCTCTCTCTCTCTCAAATAAAAATTAAAAAAATAAAAAAATGGTGAAGATGATAACTTTTATGTTATGCCATTTTACCATAAAAAAAGAGAAAAATGAAAAACTGTTTAGAATCTAATTATTTACCTTTCCTCTGTTGTTCTTTGGTTGAAGACACAGCATGCTTGTAACTAAGGATTATTGTGAGAGCTTCTATTTTTATTAGAAAATAAATTTATTTATTTATTTATTTATTTATTTTGAGAGAGAGCACATGTGTGAGTGGGGAAAGGGCAGAGAGAGAGAGAGAGAAAGAGAAAGAGAGAAAGCGAGAGAGAGAATCCCAAGCAGGCTCTAGCTCTGTCAGCACAGAGCCTGACATGGGGTTTGATCTCATGAACTGTGAGATTATGACCTGAGCCGAAATCAAGAGTCAATTAACTGACTGACCCAATCCAGGTGCCGCTCTTATGGGAGCTTCTTAACAGAAGCTGCTTTGGTTTACTCTGTTATAGGTTACCATCAACAGAACTATTGGAATGATCCTTTAAAATATCAGAGAGCTCATGGCCTTCTTCTGTTTAAAATCTTGCAGTGCCTCTCAATTCACTGAAAGCAGAGGCTAAAATATTTCCAGTTGTCCACATGTCCCTCCACAATCTGGTCCCCATATCTCTCTGACCTATCTTCTTCCCCTCATTGCCTCCCTATCGCCTCCTTGCTATTCTTCTGGGGCACTAGGTATGCATGCACTGAGAACATTCACACTGCTAAGCACCTCTGTCTGAAATATTTCTCCCTCTAGTATTCTCCTTCTAGTCTTTGCTCAGATGTCATTTTCTTCATGAGGTCTAGCTTTGCTCTCTTTGATATTGCAACCTGTCTTCTCCTCTTTTTGTACTGCTGGACTTAACTTATCCTCTCTGATATGCTATATGATTTGCTTACTTATTATCTACTGCTTTCTTATAGGATGTAAACTCCATGAGATCAGGCATATTGTGTTCATTGATGTAATCCAAGAGTATGAGTGGGGGCAGGGGCAAAGAGAGAGAGGAACAGAGGACCTGAAGCTGGCTCTGTGCTGACAGCAGTGAGCCTGCTGTGGGGCTAAAACTCACAAACTATGAGATCATGACCTGAGCTGAAGTCAGACACTCAACCAACTGAGCCGCCCAGATGCCCCTCAACATGTATTTTTTGAATGAATAAATAAACAAACCTTTGAGAGGCTAGCCTTCCCAAGGACTGAAGACTGTGTTAGAATTATAGGTACGTCCTCTACTAACAAATTATCTCAGAAAAGTTGGGTGTTGTTTAAACCGGGTTTCTGGCCAGGATCCATAAGTAGCTTCTTTAAGTGGGGTAGACACTTCTAATATTGTAAGCAGAGGAAGAAATCAAAGCAGTCTTAGGACTTGAATCAAAGGTTGTTGGCTCTAAAATCCATGCTTTAATGCTATATTATACCACCTTTTCTGTAGTACACCATAACTTGAAATTGTCTTCTCTCCAGACAAGGTCACTTCCTGCTTCTGCCTGATTTGGCCTTTTCTTTAGTTGCCCTATTCCTGTACCTCTACTTTTCTGGGAGGGAGCACAGATAACTGTCCTTTTACAAGTGGGAAAACTGAGGCCCAGCCATTTTTATTAACTTGACGCTATCACAGCATTCACAGGTAGCAGAACTGACCCTGGAACCTAGGAATTCCAGACTCCACAGCTGAATACCCATACTGCGGTGTCTTTTGTTTTGCTCCTCATTCTTGTCAATAAATTTGATAAAGATATGGAATGAATGGCAATTAGATCAACAATAGTAGTACCTGGGGTAGAGGGTGTTGGGTAGATGGGGAATGGTCACCAGAAGGTGACTGGGATAGAGAAAGGATTCAGAATCATGGAGAATGGTGGAAGAAGCAGAGTGTTTTAGACTTGAGGGAATTCAGGGTAAGGTTAGGGGCATCTGGAGACTCCCGATGTTTGAATTTCTATTTGGAAGTGTTAAGAGGTGGTGTGAGGTCCTGGAAAAAGCATGGGATCTGGAGAGATGCCCTTCTAGGAGGGGGACAAGGTCTGTGAATTTGAGTTTTCCTATCAGTGCAGTGAACACCCACTAGGACCCACTTTGCAGAGCTGTGTCAGAAAAACATGTATGAAAGGAGCCCAGCTCCTCATGCCCCGTGAATGCCATCCACCATGAATATGGTTGTGAGAAAGTCATGATGAAGACTACAATCTAGAAGACTGGTAAACCACTTTGGAAACTTGATGGGGATAGTTTCAAGGACTAGGTTAGAGGACATGTACCACCATTCCATTCTTAGCTGTCTTGTTAAAACCAATGTAGTTTAGCATAATGACCTTGATATCTGCAATATTTTGGACAATTCTACTTAATTTGGGACATAGAATGGAAGTGGTATTATCTTCTACATGACAGAGGGTGTAGCTAGGATGATTAGAAAGGAAACATTTATCATGCATTCAGATGGTTCTTTTTATTATAACATACTTACACTATGTGCAATATTCTATGGCTTACATATAATCAGTAAATATTCTGTCAGCTATTGCTCTTCAGGAACATGTGGAAAGATGAAAAAGAAAAGCCCCAACATCACAGCATGACAGGGTCAGGGAATTTCAGAAATGGAAAGGACGTTAGAAACGGGTTTATAGTGAAATTGAACATCTAGAGGAAGGATTTAGAAGTCTCCCCGGAGCCCCTTCTGGCCGTCTGTAGCAGTCTCCCATCTTACTAAAGTGTCACATTTGGCACACGCTCCTGGAGAACCAGCAGACTTTTCAGTCTTTTTCAATTAAATTCCACGATGCTGTCCCTCTTGCCAACCTGATGTTAATTTGCCTCCCGTTGCTGCACCTTCAGTGGTTTCCCATTTCCTTTAGGATAGACTCCAAAGACATTCACAATCTGGCACCAATATACCTAAGGCTGTTACTTCCCTTCACATGTCCTCCGTTCCAGCCTTGCCTTGGTGTGAGCTCAGGTTTCTAAGATGGTGGGGGGGGGGGCACAGCGTTCTGGGGCTCTAGAGCCCAGGGGCCACATGTATCTGTGGGGGCACTGCCTTCTCTCTGCGCTCTGGGGTTCTACTCCTACCTCTTCCACACTTCCGTGCAGGGGAGCTTGTGATGAGTAGGGAGTGAAAGTCATAGTTACTAAATAACCGTGAGCCTCTGTGAATCCAGCCAAGATTTGAGAGACTTTCGTGTAGCAGCAATTCAGTAACCAGTGAATCCCGTGACTGGCCCATCCTTGTGTGCACAGGTTTATTCGATCTTCACAGAAGAACCTCTCCTGTAGTGAAAACGGCCCACAAGTCCTTCTATGTCACCTGTCTAAGCATGCCTACCTCCACCGCCCCTCATAGAACAACACTTTCTCCCTTCCTTGAAGTTCAGGCTGGCACAATGTGCTTCTAATGTGATTCTTTTTGCCACTTTTCTTAGTGTTCTTATTTTGTCACAGGAGGCTATTGATTCACATCAGAGGAAAAAAACACAAACAATTCATTTCAGAGTCAAATAGGACTAGATCAGCACTACCCAGTAGAGATTTAATGTGACCTACATGTATAATTAAAACGTTTCTGGTGGCAGGTGAAATTAATTTTAAAAATATTTTATTTAGCTCAACCTATCCAAAATATTGTTTTGGCACATGATACTAAAATATGATCAGAAATATCTTTCTTTTTTCTCTGTTCCAACTTTTAGAAGTCTGATGTGTCTTTATGCTCAGAACACATCTCAATTAATTCTTATTCCATTTCAAGTGCTTGGTGGCCACGTGTAGCCAGTGGCTACTGTACTGACACAGCAGAGTCTGCAGTTCACAGGGTGTTAGCTCTAGAGCCATGTGGGGCTGAGTTTGAATCCTGGCTCTGCCACTGATAGGCTGTCTAGATTTAGGAAAATCCTTTTACTTACATGAGCCTCAATTTTCTCACCTATAAAATGATGATATTATTACCACAAAGAGCTGTTGTGGAGATAAAATGAGATAATACATGTTCTGGTACACAGTAAAGCTTTAGTCTTAACTGATGTTATTAGTTAGATCTTAAGTTTGAACATTTATTTGCAAGACTAGTGATGCTATATTTTCTTGCATCAATTTTAGTCATAAATATCTGTGGGTGATGAAGACAAGTTAACTTGTTTTGAGGACTTAAGTTGGTGGACATTCTTAAATTTAGCACTCATCCATGAAGCTGGTTTTAAAAATGTTTCTTTTGAACATTTTAAAAATGTTTACTTATTTTGAGAGAGAGAGAGAGTGAGCAAGTGGAGGAGGGATAGAGAGAGAGGGAGAGAGAGAATCCCAAGCAGTCTCTGTGCTGTTAGTGCAGAGCCTCATGTGAGGCTCAATTCCATGAACTCTAAGATCATGACCTGAACTGAAATCAACAGCTGGATGCTTGACCAACTGAGCAACCCAGGAGCCCCTGAACATTTTCTTATGTTTTCAAATAGAAAAGTTGAAAGAATTATACAGTGACATCTGTATACACACTATTTTGAGACTACAATGAATTATTTTGCTGTTTGCTTTATTAAATACCTATCCATTTTTCTATCCTTCTATCCATCATAAATCCATCTTATTTAATTTTTTTTTATTTGAGAGAGGGAGTGTGTGTGTGTGAGTGAGGGAGATGTGCAGAGGGAGAGAAAGAGAGAGAAAGAGAGAGAGAGAGAGAGAGAGGGAGAGAGAGAGAGAATATTAAGTAGGCCCCAACTCAGTAACTCAGTGCAGAGCCTAATGCAGACTTGATCCCATGACCCTGGATTCATTACCTGAGCCAAAATTGAGTCAGATGCTCAACTGAATGAGCCACCCAGGTGCCCCTTACTTCGTTTTTTTTAATTTGGTAATTATTACAGCCAATGTTCACCTTGCAAAAATTAAAAAAACCCATCAAGATGTGTTAACCATGTATGTTTTTGCACATATTTCAGAAAGTGGCCAGAATAGTGACAACAAATATGTATGAATTTAGATGATTTGAATAATACAATTAATATAATTGAAGTACTATAATATTTAATAAAGAAGATACATGTTCTTTCCCAACACCCATAGAAATGTTATGACTATTATTACAAATATAAGAAAACACACATGCTATACCTTCTGAAGGTAATAACTACAAAAAGAGAGTCCCTCCAAACTGATCCACTCTGAAAAGAAAAACAAAAACAAAACAAAACAAAACAAAACAAAAAACTAAGTCAGTGTTTCAAACAACTCTTGACTATAGAGAATATCAATTACAAAATACAGATTATTTAGAAATAAATACCACCAACAGCATGACATATTATGTCTAAATGCAACTCAGAAGAGTGTTCCTGCTTTTAAATGTATTTTAGGAAGGAGTCATTAAACAACAAACATCACAAATTAATGAAGATTGACAAGTGAAAAAAATTAAAAGTATCATAACAGATCAACCTCTTGACAGTAGTTGAGAGAAAAAGAGAGACAATATTAGGACTGAAGAATGAGAAGCTCAGTGTGGTTCATGAAACGTAAAATATTTACTTTAAAAAGAAAGCTTTTAAAAATATACTTAAGTTATCTAAATGGAAAGAACACATTCTGGGAAATTAAGTTTCTACATTTGATTCAAGAAAGCTCCGAAAGATCCCAATCATTGTGGAAGAAATAGAAGTGGTCCAAAAATTACTATGAAAATAGTCACCATCCTAAAAGAAACTGATACTTTCTGTCATTTAAACTGTTCCAGAACACAGGAAAAGCTGAAATAGTCCTCATCTTTTTCTAAACTGTGAACATAACCTTGATCCCATATTGGAAACAATTGGAAAAAGGAACAGTATGAAAAGGGAAATGTATAGATTAATCTCACTCATAAACAGAGATGCAAAGTGTCAATTAAAATGTTAACAAATCAATGCTCTTAGATAGTAGTAAATCCTGAGGTGCCTGGGTGGCTCAGTTGGTTGAGTGTCTGACTTTGGCTTGGGTCGTGATCTCAGAGTTCATGAGCTCAAGCCCCACATTGGAATTGCTGCTGTCAGCTTAGAGCCTGCTTTGGATCCTCTGTCCCCCTCTCTCTCTGCCCCTCCTCTGCTCTCTCTCTCAAAAGTAAATAAACACTAAAAAAAATAGTGAATGCAGACCAAGAATGGTTTGTCTAAGCCATGCAAGGATAGTTCAACAAAAGGAAATGTGTTAACATTATTCACCATGTTACAAAGGTGGAAACAAAGTAACTTTGTGATCCCCTGAGTGGATGCCCCAAAACATATTTGAGATGCTGTAAAACTGCTCAAGGGCCACCAGTGAGTGAAGTGTTTGAGAAGGTAAAGAGATGTACTGAATGGATGTGACAATGGACCTTCATTGTTCCCAAGAGAATACACGCTTATAGGGTTAAATTAACATTATCCGTAAGCCCTGAGTCTCTGAGTGATTCTGCCTAAGTTGGTTAAGATATATTTCACTCTTTCTTCAGCTCTTTATTTATATCTTATGAATACTTATATTATTTTAGTGAATTTTAAACAAAAAGGTATAGGGCCCACAGCTAGTATCACCCCAAGCTAGACGTGGGGTTACAGGTTCCTGCGATTCCAGGAGGTACATGCTTCTGTGCTAATGGCACTGAACCTCCAGGTGAAGTTAGGTGAGCTCTCATTCCAAATGGAAGAATGTGAGCAAGGCCCCAAACCCTACGGTGCACATGGTCATACTTTGACCTTTCTCATTAGGTGGGGTAACTGGAGGATTCATACAAATGATGTTTTAATCATAGCCTAAAGTTATTTAAACCAGACAAATGCCCTTGGGGATTCTTCATTCTGTGTAGGGGTTTTTATAAACTTCCATGATTTTTCACCTAATTCTCCCTTGTTTACTTTTGTTAAGACATTGCAATATTTTATAATTTAGACTTTTTCACCTCTGGAAATAAACCAGACTTGGAAAAAAATCTTTTGTCAGATTTTGGATGAATTTAGAAAGCTGTGTAATTTGGCTGTGTAATCAAGACTGCTAATTTGAGGAAGTACAATAGATGGAGCACGGCCTGGGTCTGGGCCTGGGTCAGCACTGGCCCTCCTGACCTGGTCTCAGCCTCAGGCACAGTGAGTCTGTGGCCTTCTGGGCCGCATCTCCATTTTGAGCCCAGTGGAGCCATCATCTTGGATTTTCATGCTACCCGGCGCTGTAACACTTGGCTGAAAGGGACCACATGAGAAGCCTGTTAATCTCTTTGGATATTTAATTAGATCAGTAAATGATTTCTGACAGAATAGCTCACTGACCACGCTTCAGGCAGAACCAGCCGGCTCGCATGTGGAAAATCTGTCTCAAAGGATCAAAGGATGTGTGTAGTGGGTCCAGTTAATTAACTATCCAGTGTTTGCATCCTGAAAAACTCACTCAGGGACACAGCAGACGCAGTGGTTAACTATTCAGCATTTATTACTATTAACTGTTAACTATTCAGGATTATTATAGCATTTACTACTGCCCACATTATCTCCTGAATTTCCCCCCTTTTCAGCCTTCTGCCATCGGGGGGGAAGGTGAGCACCCACCCCAGTTCTTGCTGCAGGTAGGTGCCAGCCCTGTCCCTGGCCACACTCTCCGGGGACAAGGGTGCAGAAACTTATGTTGAAATAGTGGGACCTCCTCTAGGCAAGAATGAAGAAGCATATAGTCTGATTTTTACAGGCAGCCAAACCGTAGTCATGAGAAGATGGAGCAGCGCTGTGGGGGAAAGACAGAAGCTTAGAGCTTCATGACATCGGAGAGTCCCTGGGTCAACCAATTCTAAAGCAGTAATAACTTGGATTGCAAGTTGCGTGCTTTGATTATTTTTAAGCCAGGCTGAGTTGGGTTTTCTCTTCCATGCATGTTTAAAGCTCTTGAGTAATACAGGGTGAGAATTATTCTCTGTAATTTTCTGAGTATAAGATTTCTATTTCTTTTCTTGGATGCTTCCACACTAACAGCCTTAAAGTTTTAAATCTCTCATACGAACCATTTCTTCTTTTGACTTGCTTCTTTTTTTTTTTAAAAAAATTTTTTTTTTTTAATGTTTTATTTATTTCTAGGAGAGAGAGAGAGACAGCGTGAGCAGGGGAGAGTCAGAGAGAGAGGGAGTCACAGACTGAAACAGGCTCCAGGCTCCGAGCTGGCAGTCACCACAGAGCCCGACGCGGGGCTCGAACCCACGAACCGCGAGATCATGACCTAAGTGAAAGTCGGACGCTTAACCGACTAAGCCACCCAGGCGCCCCATGACTTGCTTCTTTTTAATAGTATTTTTTAAGCCCTGGATGATATAATAATAATATATAATAATAATAGCTAGTATTTACTGTGCATTTTCTATTTGTTGGGCACTTTCAGAAGCATTTTATGTGTACAGCATTTCCTACTGTCAAAAAGTATGAATTTAGAAGGAATAAATTTGCTTTCTGCCTATTACATTTTTCCCAAAGGGAATAAATATTTCAATGATTGCAAGTGTGGATAGATTTAAATTCTATGTAAATATTTAATAACTAACACTTACTCTAACCTTCTGTTCACTTGGCCCCATAGTACTCTGTCATTTCCCCATTTTAAAGAAGATGACTAAGGTATAGAGAGTTTCCTGAGGTCACATTGTGAATGACAGGGTTGGAGCCAGGTACAGTCTGTTTGGTCCCAGGGACTCTGCACTTCACTGCTTTTCTGTGTAGATTTTATAGGACATGACTGGGTTATTGGTCTTCCTCCAGGAGATGTCACAGGCAGGCTGAGCAGAGAAGTGAGTTTTATGGTAAAGATCAGAATTAATATTTCATTTTCTCCTTGTAATTGAAAACATGATTAATTGTTACAAGTCCCCCTACAGCACTATTCTGAAATAGCAAAAAGTAATGTGTACACTTCTGAACTGGGGACAGATTATATATTATTTGGATTCTTTATGTCTTCGTTTTTATATACTTGAACTGTTAAAAATGTGTGTTAAAATAGATATGTTAAAACCTCCCTAGGACTCTGGTTTATTCTATTTTGTCCTTATAAATCCTGTAGGAGTTACTATATATGTTGACCTCTGATGTAAGTTGGACCTGAAACCACAACGAGGATTGATGTTCTTTTTGACTGTGCTTCCACATCATAATGTGACTCTCTTTGTGCCGTTGCATACTCCTCCCTAGAATTCTACATTGTATGTTGGGTAGAAATTAAAAAAAAAAAAACTTAGAATAAAACTACAGAAGATTTTTAATTACATCTTTAGTAACAGACTGGGAGCAAAAAGCACAACTTGGTTTCTTTAAGAGACTGTTTCTTCCTCATTTGTTCTTCATTTGCCAGCAAGAAATTAGCAAATAAACAACAAAAAAATGAAGACATAGAAGGCCAAAGGGAAGGCAGAACCTTGGATATCTCACAGATGGAATGGTACTGTGGGTGCTTTGGGGGCCCTCAGAAGGAGAGGAGGAGAAAGCAGGGGTGCCCTTGGGAAACCTGAGGTGCAGTGGTCCATTCTGGGTGTCTGGCATGAGATTTTCCTCTTCTCATCTGGCTGTAGTTGGGGCATGAAGTGATGTCCAGGAGGCTGGGCCACCAATCTGACTCAGGCAGGGGCAGGCGTGTGCCTTCTTTTTTTTTTTTTTTTTTAATATTTTTTTTTATTTATTTCTAGGGGAGAGAGAGAGAGACAGCGTGAGCAGGGGAGGGTCAGAGAGAGAGGGAGTCACAGACTGAAACAGGCTCCAGGCTCCGAGCTGGCAGTCAGCACAGAGCCCGACACGGGGCTCGAACCCATGAACCGCGAGATCGTGACCTAAGCGAAAGTCGGACGCTTAACCGACTAAGCCACACAGGCGCCCCCAGGCGTGTGCCTTCTTAAGTGTCTGTGGGGCCCCCTGCCATGTCCTCTACCCACCAAGTTGTCCCTGTAGCCGTGTGCTCCCTTGGCCCTGCTGTGCCCTCTGCCCCTGTGTTCTCCCTCTGCAGGCCCCTGAACCTCAAAGATTGCCCTTCTTAGCATTACACATCTCTTCCCTCCCTACTCTCTGAGGCTCCTCAGGCCACAATCTGTTCTTAGCACCTAAATACTCTTTCATGTAAATGGACTTATCCTTCTTACGCATATATTTGTATTTTCGCTTATGGAAATAGCTGTCTACTTTACAATTTGGATTTACCATTAGCTATATTTCAGACTACTCCTGATCCAAAGGGGCAATCCAAACAAAGTGTGGTGAAGAGAAATGGAGGTAAAACAAATCAAGAATTTCCCAAGAATTTCCCAAAAAACAGCTTTCTTGCACCGTTTGGTATTAATATCATGACCTCTGCTTTCCTTAGATTTGCATTTGTCTCTCCTTTGACTTACAGGTTTTCTGAGATTTCATTTTAGGGATCCCTGTTACAGTTGGACTTAATTTTTTTTCTACCAAAGTATTCATGACTCTGTGCCTCAAAATGATTTTTCCTGGTATGTCAAAATATGATCTTTTTAGTTGCTGTTTTTGTTTAAAGCCATGGTAACATAGTTGAATTACTGTTGGGAGTAGCCATTTCATAGAACATTTAAAAATATTGAGCCAAATCTGTTTGACATAGCACTTTACAACAGTAGGATTAAATCCTCTTTGACAAATATTTTAATTGCAGAAAAATGAAACTTGGGGAGGGGTCTGGAGAAGTTTTGGCAGATGTCCCTGTGCCTGCTGTCAGATGCTCACATGGCCGTGAGGAGTTCTGCTAAGCAGGAGGTTCCTGGCAATCAGAGCTGCCGACTTGGTGCGTGACTCCTGCAGTCTCCTGAATCTTTCTGTGCCTCTGTTCCATCGTGCAAGGCAGGACACACTGGGGCTCCACTCCTGAGTCAGGTCAGAATGAACTGACAGCCCTTGGTGAGGGTGTGAAGAGTATGAGACAGGATTCCCCCCTCACTTCTCCATCACACCCATCCCCTACATAACTGCTAAGTCTCTTATTCAGAATTGCTTCTGTGCCCATGCATTCAGCCTAAAATAAGTTAGTTGTCACTGGATTCAAAGTTGTTTTATTTTATTTTTAAAATTAACATACCATCAAGAGCGACACTTTGGGGAGTGTAATTCTAAGAGTTTTAACACAAATATACACTTGCCACTATCAGGATACAGAACTGTTCCACACTCCAAAAACTCCCTGGTGCTGTTCCTTTATAGTCACCCTATAGGTCACCAGTCACCTGGCACCTACTAAAGTGTTCTCCATAATTATCATTTGGGCATTTTGAGAATGTTACATAAATGCAATGACAGATGATGTAACCTTTGAGATTGGCTCCTTTCAGCATAGTACCGTTGAGTTTCATCCAAGTTATTGCGTGTATTAATTCAACCATTGAAGGACCCTTGGATTATTTTCATTGTTGGTGACTATGAATAGAGCTGCTGTAAACAGTCATGTATAGGTCAAGTTGTTTTTAAGAAGTCTTTTTTAAGACATTTCTTTTAAAGAGGTTCCTTTTTGAGTATTATTGCTTCCTGTGGGGATTTTAAAACATGGCTGCAAATTCTTTGACGCTCTTCCCATGAGGGGTGGTGTCTATGGCCCTTTCCCTTGGATCTGAGTGGGCTGCTATGAACAATAATATATAGCAGAAGTGATGCTACCATTGACTGTGAGACCAAGTCATAAAAGGCCATGCAGTTTCTGGCTCATTTACCAAAATACCCAGGCTCACAATCCGGAGGCACCATTGAGAAGTTGGCTTCCTCTGAGATAGCCATGCTGGAGAGGGAGTGTGTAGGAGCTCTGGCTTATGGTTGCAGCTGAGCCATGCCCCCATCTTTTCCAAGTTACCAGATGTGTGAGTGAAACCAGCTTGGTCCCTCCAAAAGAGGCCACCTGCCAGCCGAATACCACAAGTGACCTCTGCAATGCCATGTGGAACAGCAAAATCACCCAGCCAATCTGCCAAATTTCCTGAGCCAAGAAATGAGGAGATATAATAAAGTGGTTGTTGTTTTTACCCACTAAGTTTGGGTTTGTTTGGTTCACAGCTGTGGATCATTTGGAACACTCTCCAATGAGTATTTAAGCTTCATAGGAACAAAGATTATGTCCCTTGACAAACCTAAAACTTTGGACCCAATGGTGCTCAATAAGCATCATTTCTAATTTTTTTTTAAAACTGATTTTCATACCATGCTTAGTAAAGCATCTTGTAAATATTGGGTAGGGTAATGACCAGGAAGTGGAATTACCTTGATAATTACCTTGGTGATAAGAAAATTATACAGTAACTATCAAATACTGTTAAGTATGTTACTCATGGACTCACCAACTGCAGAATCGGGAAAGGGGTTTAAAGGACCATCTGGTTTGCCCCTGCATCAGGCAGGTGGACAGTGAGGCCCAAGTGGGGAAGCGATAGCAGGTGGAAGGACTTAGAGCCTGATGTCTGGTTTCTGACTCCAAGTGGATCAGTCAAGGCCTCTGCTCACAAATGTGGATGCATGGGAAAGAGCCACTGGGTGGCTCTGTGAGCCAGCACTTAGGCATGAGGAGGGGTCTAGCCCTGCAATCAAAGCCCCTGACTCAAAATAGTTAATGTAGAAAACAGATGCATCTTTTCTGGTCACAGAAAGCGCTTAGGAGCTACTGCTTTGATTAAACACAACCGTAGGCAGTTATGAAAAAGGAGCAGTAGAACAAAAAAGTGTTCTTGGAAATTAAAAAAAGTCCACAATGGTGCAGATTAAATGAAAACTCACTAGTGATAATGAATGACAAATGGACTCTACAATCTGAGGCATAAAAAAGAGAAGAACTCGAGGGATCCTCACAGATCAGATAAAAAACAAAAGGTGATAGAAATTAAAGGAAGGAGAGAAAGTGAAGAGAGACCTGATTTTTTATGCATTTATTGACAAATGTCTATTGAGGCCCTCCTCTTGGTCTTTACATCAAGTGGGCATCAAGAAGTAAATAAAACAGAGGACAAAATATCCCAGCTTGCTTGGAGCTTAGATTCAATGAGGGATGGAATGGGGTGGAAGAAAGAAAATAAGCATATAAATAAGCTAAATTATATAAAATGAGGAAGAATAATCAGAGCTCTGGAAACACAAGAGAGCAGAAAAGAGGAGAGAGAGAGTCAGATGGGGTGGAGGGAACAGCTGACAATTAAAAAAAATTTTTTTTATAGTTTTTATTTATTTTGGAGACAGAAAGAGACAGAGGATGAGCAGGGGAGGGGCAGAGAGAGAGGGAGACACAGAATCTGAAACAGGCTTCAGGCTCTGAGCTGCCAGCACAGAACCTGATACAGGGCTCGAACCCATGAACCATGAGATCATGACCTGAGCCGAAGTCAGACACCCACCTGACTGAGCCACCCAGGCACCCCTGCAGCTGACAATTTTAAATAACATGGTCAGGTAAAGCCTAGATCTGAAACAAAAGGGTAAGGAAACAAAGCAGGAGGAGACCTGGGGGGAGCCTATGAAGACCGTGAGATTGGACCCAAGACCAGTGTGGGTGGACCCAAGATGAGCCTGACAGAGGAGTCCTTGGGATGCTGATGGTGAGGGAACTTCAGGCCATGGTAATTATTTGAGCCATTTTAAGGACTTTGAGAGGGAAAGGCATTGAGGGATTTTCAGCAAAGGAGTGACATGATTTCACTTAAGCTTTAAAAAGATTATTCTGGCTGTTGTGTTGTGACTAGATTGGAGGGGTACGTGGGTGCAAGGGCAGAAGCAGGGGAAGATGGAGGGATCTCAATGAATGATTTGGAGAGAGTTGGTGGTGGCCGTTGGGGTTTGGACTGATAGTGGTGGAGATGATGAGAAGGGGTGACAATTTGGATTTACTTTATTTACTTATTTTTAAAAATGTTTACTTATTTATTTTTGAGAGAGAGAGAGCAGGGGGAGGGGCAGAGAGAGAGAGAGAGAGGGGGAGAGAGAGAATCCCAAGCAAGTTCTGCACTGTCAGCACAGAGCCCAATACGGGGCTCAAACCCACAAAGCTTGAGATCATGACCTGAGCCAAAATCAAGAGTCGGATGCTTAACTGACTGAGCTACCTAGGCACTCCCTCCCATTTGTTAAGTATTTTGGACAAAATGATTTTTAAGATTTTAAGGCACAAGACTCTGGGAAGTTTGTTAAACAGTGGCATTCTTTTCCATCCTGGCTTCCTGTCTGTCCCAGACATGGGCCTCTGATGTCAGCTTGGCATCTGTCTGGAAGCTGGAAAGAGGCCCAGACCCAGCACCCTGGGTCCACTCACTTTATTATTTTTTTTCCTAAAAGGAATATAAGTTCCATGGCCATATCTCTCACTCTGCAAATAACTCTCATGCTTGAATGTTTCCTGCTTTGCATTGGGGGTGAGTGGTCCCAGGAGGATACACAAGAAAAGGCTGTAGACTGGCCACTCAACAAGAAGGAAGGGCCATGAACTGCTAGAATTTTGGAGGAATTAAGCCCCTCCAGGTCCTGAGACCTATTTTAAAGATAAAGGAATATATACGATGGTTCCAAGGAAACTGAGCCCTGAAGGACACGCTTACCAGCTCTGGAGGAGAATAGCACTGGCAGTCCTGAGTTCCCGAGACCTGGCATCACTTGTGCACATGGCGTGGGCACTGAGAGCTGCCTGTGTGTAGATGGTTCACGTTTTCCTCTGTGCATCTTAGATGGCCCTCTAGCTTGCTTTCCTCTGTCTCCTGAGGCTAACTGGGAAGTTTGTCTCTTTAGCATTTATCTTCTGTGTGTTGAAAGAGAGGTGGGAGTACAAGCTTAGGAAACCTTGAAACAAAGCTTTAAGGAGAGCAATCTCAACGTTGTTTAAAACTGAGCTGAATTAGACTCCTGATAGTGTAAAAGTCTTGCCAATTCCCATTACAACATACATTGAAACAAGCCTCTCTTCTCGTAAATGTCTTTTCCGGGTCCCACCAGTCCTGTCTGATCCCTCTCCCCCTTGACCTTCTGCCAGTGTCCAACTGTGAACCCACAGAGCCGTCTGCTTTCCCCTTCTTGCTCACCTGCGGCTGAGGGCTGGTCGAGGAGATGGGAGGGTTACATTCTCCATGCAATGACCAGTGTGTGGTCTTCACGCTCCACTGCACACGGGACTCTGGCTGGCAGCCGCTTCCATTCCTCCCCGTCACCTTGCCCCTCATCTTCCCCATCTCTGCCACTGCTCACACCTCCTGCTTTATGTTTGATGAGGGTTCCTTCAGCTTCCTGTCTCCAAATCCCCAGATCTGCTTCTTGGCTGTTCTCCCCATTCTTAGGTCTCTCAGCAAAGGTGCCTCCCTCATCCAGGAATAGTTCCTTCATCTCGGATCTTGACACCTCACCTCCTTTCTCTTAGATATTTCATTTCTTCTTATATTTAGCCCCTTGCTTTCCCGAGTCCTCAATTTTTCCTTCTTTGACCCCTTCTCCACAGCATGTACAAGCTTCAAATACCAACAGCAGCAAAAGGGGGAGGGGGGAACAAAAATGCTCTTGCTCTGAAGCCTGTGTGAAAGCAGTTTCTCTTCTCAGTGAAGCTCTGGCAATAGACCCTGGCATATGTTGCTCCCCTTCCAGTCTTTCCTTTAGACACTCAGTCCAGCTCCTATTTCCCAAACCTCATGGGAACCAGGCTGGCATTCATGCCCCAATTATCAAAGTGGTTGGGAGGTTTTCAATCCATCTCTCACCTGTTCTCCTTCCAGAATCTGGAGGTATGACCTTGCCATTCTCTGACAATCCTGGTGCTGCTCGGCATAGTGGAAAGAACTCATGTTTTGCAGTAATTTGAATCCCAGCTCTGCCATGTAATAGCTGTGTGATTATGGACTAGTCACTT
Organism: Hyaena hyaena; assembly: GCF_003009895.1. Taxonomy (NCBI): domain Eukaryota; kingdom Metazoa; phylum Chordata; class Mammalia; order Carnivora; family Hyaenidae; genus Hyaena; species Hyaena hyaena. The sequence goes on from NW_024081264.1 coordinate 1,100,146, forward strand.
AACGTCTCTGAGACTTACTTTGCTCACCTACAAAATGAGAAAGATAGCAACAATGGACAGTCTTTGGGATGACTGGATGAGGCATTAGAAAGAAAGCTCTTGACACACAGAAAGCAGTCCACTACTAATGGCTGTAATGCCTACTAGTCTGCTCTCTCTCTTTCTAGAACTAGGGATGTTTCTTCTTCAGTAGTCTCTCCAAACTATGTCTTCTTCTCTGCACCCAACTTATACATATCTTAATTCTACAAACTGTAGGAACATGTGCTCCACATAGCTCTGCTTTCTGCTAATTTATCAAATGCTCTTTCTGAGTAACTCAAATGTCCTGGATTTTTTCCTACTATGGACCTTAATTCCCTGATCTTCACAGGAGCAAGGCCCAGTAGAGACCTGGATTGGACTGTCCCTCAGGAATGGTCAAGACTGAAGTCATTTCCTTCCCTGAAATCTGCTTCTTCCTATTCCCAGTTTCAATCAGATACCACCTTGGCTCTGGCTCCTCAGCCCTGACATTGTCAGGCTCGATGCCTCAGCTCCTTCACCCCTATTATGGAAGGTCTTTGAAATTCACTCCCCCTTTAAGAGGTCTTATGTTATTCTCCTTTCTCTAATTATATTTCTACTTCCTTAGTTAAATTCTTCAAGATCTTGGCTTTTGCAAGAGGCATTTCCTCTTTCTGACCTGCCTTTCTCTTTTTCTCTGCCCAGCAAATTCCCACCTGTCCTCCCTGTCCCTGCTCAGTGTCCTTCCTGGGCTCACAGGTCACCCTCTGCACTTGGTGTCTCCTTGTCTCTACATCACACATCAGTTTTGACAGTCAGTCCTCAAGCAGCAGGAGCCAAGCCATTCCTGTCCCTAATGGCCTCTGTTCCCAGCACACATGTGGCCTCCTCAGGGGTTCATGGAATGAATTAATGTTTAGGAAAATAAGCCTCTGAGTAGTGCATCTGTCTCCAACAATATTCAGTAAAATAAAAATTCGATTTGCTAAGATAAAGGCTATCTCTATGAACTTTGACCTGTGATATTAGCATACATGATAACATTGTCTGTCAAGGCAGAAGTGAAAGCTCTATTTTCATGAGCTTCTGGGACCTCCAGTGATAAATTTGCTCCAACAGTTTGAATAAATGATGCTCATGTACTGAAGTCCAATTCTTTTTGCTAGGAGAGAATCCCATGCAGCCAAAGGCCCTTTCTGGCAGGGTTATGCACAGTGAATGGTGAAGTTGTGATATGGACACTATACTCTGGTAGGGAAGTGGGTCCCTGACCACTTAGAGCACGTGCTGTGAACTCCAGGGCCCAGACTTCATCAAGTCTTATCAAAGGCAGGTTTTAATCTTGGACCTTTCCTGGGTTTCCTCCTACTGTGGACATTCTCAGGCTGACCTTCCTCCTTCACTGAATCCCTTCCCCCAGCCTCAGCCTGCACTGGCCTCCATGCTTCTGAGACCTCCTCTTTTTTTCTCAAGCATGCTTTCAACCTGTGGGATTCTTCTTGCCAGCTGCATAGTTCATGCAAGCGATGGTTTTGGAACAGTCAGCCCTCAGGTGATAAGCAGAGGGCCTGGGAGGAGGTTGGGGAGCATGCATGGCTGACTGACCAGGCACTGATACTCGTGGGTCCTCAAGACTTGCCTTTCACCTCTTCTCTTCTCATTAGCTCCGCTCAGGGCCCCTCAGCCACTCTGAGTTTTATCCTTGGTGCCCATGGCTCTGCCTTAGAGATTTTAAACAGTAAAAATGCATGCACAGGGGGATTATTATAAAGAAGGCATAATAAATATCTTGACTACGATCCCACTGAACTATCTTCATTCCTCAGAGGAAATAATTTGATCACAATATGAAGACACAGTTACCATGAAATGACAATGATTTCCAGGGAAATCAGCATGGCCGTATGTGTATGTGTATGTGTGTGTGTATGTGTATGTGTATGTGTATGTGTATGTGTATGAAGAACTCCCAGTGATTAAAACCCAGGAAGGAAGCAAGATCAGCAAAGGGTTTACCACAAAAGGCATAGTCCTGCCAAAGCAGAACCACCAGTCTGCCACTTGAAAAAAAGAGTTAAAACCAGAGCAGTTTTGGGCTTCTCCAAACCCACATGCATATGCTAGGAGAGCTCACATATGCATTTTGTGGGTCCACAGCATCCTTTCTTCCTCACTTTGGGTTTAATTTTTTTCTTCTGGGTTTAATGGTTCTTTAGTTGAGAATAGAAGAAAGGTGATAAATGAGAATTGCAGTCCCCCCCCCCCTTTTTTTTTCCTGATAGAACTTTCCCATCAGGATAAGTGGACTGCTCTTTCTCTAGAACTAATTTCTTGGGGGGATATCTAGGCTTTTCTCTATTCTATTTCCTTAAATGGCATTACATTGGAAGACCTTTTGACTCCTTGCAATCACTCAGCTAATCTGAGAGAAACTCCGATCCTGTCCGTAGGCCTCACATTTGCAGCTCAGTGGCCTCAACCACAGCCTCAGCTGCCTCTAGGTTAACTCGATTCAGACCACTTTCTACAGTACCACTGGAATGGCGAGACACATGCCTGGGGGGTGTCACTCTCCTGTTCTTGTCTGTTACTGACTTTCTTTCGCCTGTGTAATAGCCTTCAGACTTCTGAGCACAGAGTTCAAGGGTCTCCACCATCTGTCACAGACTCCCTTCACGTCAGTCCCTGCCTCTGAGAAAGTTCTTGTTTTCCCGCCTCACCATCTGAAGTGCTTCCATCTTCAAGTCCCACTTCCTCTATAAAACACACTGACCTCCTTAGACCGGCCTGTTCTAGAATTATTTATGGGTGTGCTTTAGCTCTTCCAGCAGTGGGAGGCCTCGATAGTAGGTTCTGCTGCATCTTATTAATTTTTAATTTCCCCATGGCTGCTAGCATGGGGCCACGTGTGTGTGAGAGTGAATGAGTGTGTAGATGTGAGTGTGTGAGTGAGGGAGTGTGCATATGCAGATGTTGATTCTTAGCCTCAGTCTTTAAAACTTTGAGGAAAATTAGTTCTGACTCATCAGGTTATTCCAGATAAATTGAAAAGATCTCAACATGCTTTTCTTTTTTAATTAAAAAAAATATTATTTTTAGTGTTTATTTTTGAGAGAGAGTGAGAGAGAGAGCATGAGCGAGTGAGCAGGGGCAGGGGAGAGGCAGAGAGAGAGGGAAACACAGAATTCAAAGCAGTCTCCAGGCTCTGTGTTGACATAGGGGCCCAAACCCACAATCTGTGAGATCATGACCTGAGCTGAAGTTGGACACCCGACCGACTGAGCCATCCAGGTGTTTTTTTCTACATGCTTTTTTCTACAACCCAGCGAATATTTCCAAGAGAAAAATAATATCATTCACACTTACTTTTTCCATTTGCAACAGAGGGGAGCTTTCTGGTAAAGTTTAATGATAATTGACTTGAGGAAAGGAATCTATTATGTTGATAAAATTACATTAAGCTGAGAAAATTTTGTTTTGATTTATTTTGAATCCAAACATCTAGAAATAAAGATGTACAAAATAATTTCATGCTAATTCTGCATTATGGGGTGGATATCTTCCATGATTTCATTGATCTATTATTATTTAGTTAAAAAAACACATCTTTTAGCATACAAATCTTATCATGTGTCATGTTCTAAAATAGAGAGAATGTTCCCACACAGAGATGTCCTCCTTAGGCCAAGTGGTGAGGTCTTTCTTTGCCTGCCTGTGTGGGTGCCAGTGTTCTCCCAGATGGGCACCCTCCGCAGGCCCGTGGCCGCAGTGTGACCTGGCTGCTGGAGGCCCTCGCTGGTATGACCCGCCAATCTCTGAAGGAACCAACTGTCACTGTTCAGGAGAAGCTCTTTGTATTCTATTTCTGGGCTCCCAGGAGCCAGCCCTCCTTTTAACACCTGCCCTTTGGCCTTCATTGCATTGGTTTCTCCTGTCAAAAGAATTTCTCTAATGCCTGAAAATCCCCAATTTCACCTCCAGCACATATAGCTGCTGACATCTGAGAGGCTTTAATGTCCATGTGAAATGTGATAATAAGATTTGAGTTTAATAGAATTGGTCTTTTATGTGACTTTATCTGTGTTAATCAGGACTCAACTCCAGCTCACACCCTCAGGCAAAGTCAGGCCTCTCCTCCCCAGCCTCTGCCCACTTCTCTGCTCCACTCTCGTTTGTGCTGACTTACCCTTTCTCTCTGAAGCTGGGAGGGGAGGGCGTGGCCACAGGTGACCACGCTCATGTCATGTCATCCCCGTTAGCAAATCTAGAGGAGAGTGTGTCTCTCTCACGTGTCCCAACAGAGGCTGCAGAACAAGGTCTCTGACTGGGGGGAGGGCTGAGGGAGGAGTTTGGTCCCATACCCTCTGTGGTTCTTCCTCAAGGAATGAAGGAGTCTTTATGGAACAGGGAGAGAGTAGGGCTGTGGGGCAGAGAGAGAAAACGAATGCACCCATGCCTGCCACATGTTACAAAATGTTCTCAAAATCCCGATATTTCAGTGAGCATTTTGTAAAATTATTGACTTTAAATGGGGGACATTGGAGTTTCCCAAACAATGCTTCTCCGCTGGACAGGGTTGAGCCGCCCCAGGCCCACTCTGCACATCTTAATGATACGTACTTTTTGGGGAAGGGTCAGGGTGTGCCCCTCCACCGAGACCCTGAGGTAGTGTCCAGCACTGAGCATTCCTCCGAGCTGGGGGCGCTGGGAGAGGAACAAACCCACAGGGCCTCATTTTCTGTGGTACTCCACAAACTCTGGGCATTGTTATTTTGCTACTTCGGGCCAGTGCATTTACTACCAGGCGTGTGCACCTAAGTTGTCTTTGTAGTGTGTTCATTTGCACAAAAATCAGGATCAATTGTGTGCAAGTCTCTGCATGTGTGCTGTTTTGGGGGTCTGCATTTGTGTGTCTGTGTGTCTGTGGTCCTTGCGTGTACATGTGAGAGAGGATGTAAGAGCCGAACTAGTGTTTAGGTTTAGACGGTGTGTGTGAATGTATCTGAATGGCCGGGGAAATGACATTCCTTTACTTACATTTACTAATTTTGTCCTTAATGTGCTTAATTTATGAATCTGCCAGCTGCCGTCCTTCCTGCTCCCCCTAGCCAGTGCAGAAGGCAATTTGGTCCAGCTGTCTTGCTGGAATGCACTCTGCTCTTCTTGAACATGCTTTATTATTTTTATTATTAGAGTTTTTGGAAGGTCTTGTGAGAGAGGTGCTGAGGTTCATCGCAGATTATTTTTAATAACAGAATTCTAGAGGGAAACGGAGAGCTGTGTTTTATTGGCAAGCTGTCTTCCCCATCTTTAAAGTAAACACGACCCTGCTTTCTACATTATTTAATGTGTCCTCTTTCCCTCGCCCTTTTAATCATCTTCCAGATGGACTCATGAGGTCCAAACTGACGGGTATAGACCCCTCTCTGTGAGCACGTGTGCCTTGGGACCCCTGTGGGAGAGGGTGCATCCAGCCCAGCACCTCTAGATTCCGAATCTGCCATCATTCAGGGCCTCTGTGTGGTCTCCACTTTGAACAGCCGGCCCTGGAGAGCACCTGCCTTTGGCCTGAGTTGGTTATGTGTGAAGTGTAGGAAGAATTAGAACTTGGGTGGAGGAGGGTACCCTCTTATCTAGAACAGCTTCTGCTATGCTCTGGTGACAGCCTCTTCGTCCAAACTGCCACTTGGAGTGCACACTAAGGGGCACTTGCTTAGTTGCAGGCATGGTGCTAAGCCTACGTGTGTATGTGTAAAGGAATCCAAGCCGAGCCCCCCTACCGTCCCTGAAAATGTTGATATGTTGATATAATTGACCCAAACCTCAACTCCTCAGACTGCAATAAAGACCTGGCCGCATCTGTGGGCATGGCTGCCCTCTGGAGCCACAGCCCTGCATCTGTGACAGCTTTTCTGCTCTGCCAAGTTCATGAGCTGTGAAGCCCATTTGCCACTGTTTTCTGCAAGTCCACAGGCAGCAGGCATCTCATGATTTCTGCACTCTTGTACCAAGGGTGTGAAGTCACGGGCCAGGCCTGCCGCTGCCCCTGCCCCTTCTGCCCCTCTTTCTCACTCCCATCCCTGCTCAGCCTGCCTTCCAAACCTCAGACACTCAGCTTTTACCCTTCCTGGGCTTAATAAGAAGTTTTTCTCAATAAGTAGGAGGAATTTTGAGCAACACATTGTTCTGCCTAACTACATATATAAAGGTCTCAGACAGGGAGGTGTTGGTTCTCAAGCTGTTTTTGTAGGACACATGACTCTGAAGAGAAAAAGCTTATGGTCAATCCTTTCAGGAAACTGTTCCCTCAATAATTCCAGGATTCCAGGAGCTGCCAGTGAAGAGCTCAATACACCTGTTTCTCCAAAGCCTCTCTTTCCATCCTTCCCCCTCCTTGTCTTTCCTTTTCTTTTCTCTCCTTATCATAAAAACGTTAATGCAAGTTCCCTGTGCCACGACAAATTCACGAAACCAGATCATGCAGTTAGTCGGAGAGCTTACAAACCACTCATACTTCAGCCACCCTCAAAATTCTCGAGTGTCCAGGTGCCAGGATCCGTGTGAAGTGTTGAGGGACAATGGCTGCCCTTGACAGGAGAGATGGATCTCTAAGGGAGGGAAGATGTGTGCACAGATGATCATAAGGGAAAGCATGGAATGTACCAGGAAACCAGGGCTTCAAGGAGAGTCCTCCCAGCTGAGGCTCAGGCCTGGCTCTCTGGAGAAGACAGAATTTAAGACATCTTTGAAGCTTGGGTGGGATTTTGATAGAAGCCTGGGGAAAGAGAAGCGTGGCTGCTAGTGGTCCAGCAGGCAGTGGTGCAGCCTGAACTCAGGGCTAATGGGAAAGTAATACACTGCTTTTATAGTAACTGGAGGGTGACAAGGAGGGAGCCCTGAGTGGCCACTGGAAAGGTGCTGCGTGATTGCAAAGCCTAGGGTTGTGCCCATGTGTGTATGCAGGTGCTTGACTTAAGGTTAAATTAAATGTTTCTGGTTTTATTACTATCGGGGACATTATCTAATCCTCTCTGTCTCTATTCACACTTAAATTTCTCTCCCTTCATTTTTTCCCCCATAAAAATACTTTTGATAGATGCAACAATTTCATTGTTTTAAAACAGTAAGATGAGAGACTTTTCTTGCTTCCTTTTATTATGGGTTCGAACTTCTGTCTTGGAGCTTCTGTGGTGTCTTAGAATGTAGGAAGTTGCAATGTAAGTATTTTTCTGGTGTGTGTCTGTGGCATGTGAATGGGCAGCTCAGAGGAGTGGGACATAAATTAGCATGGAAGGTGTGTGTTAGCAGGCGAACCCTCCTCTACCTCCTCCACCTCCCCCCACATGCTCACCTTTCACCCCCTTAACTGAGCGGGGGATTCTCAGAGCTCCCAGAAGTCTCTCTCGCTGCTTCAGGCACGATATTTAACCCCCCTTTAATGTGTATGTGGAATGTGCTATAAAATAACTAGTTGCAGTTGCAAATGCCCCAAGAAAGAATGATTCTTTCCTGAAAGCATCTGCAGAATCCCTCTGTCCTGACCGCTATAGGAGGTGGAACGGGAGCAGGACTGGGAACCATCGGAGCTCTGACCGTCACTGTCACAGGCAGGCCGGGATCCTGGAGAGCGGGCTGCCCTTGGAGGCTGGCATGTTCACTTGCACCTTTCCAGGAGTAGAATGGGGGGTAGGGGCAGTTTTTCTTCCAAGGACTCATTCTCCAGGGCAGAGGAGGTCGGAGTGACTGGGCACGTGTGGTGGGACAACTGGGCTGGCTCAGTTCTTGGAGTAGGAGGCTGTTCCAGGGTACTTTGATGGCATCCTCGCTTTCCGCCTCTCCTCCGTTCTCCTTGCTTGTTTTCCCTGATGCCCTGAGCAAGGGAAATGGAGAGGCTTATTCCCGCCTTCCTCTGGCCCTGCTGCCCTCAGCCCTGCTGAGCAGAGGAAGGTAGGGTCTTCTGAATCCTGCCTCTCTCCTGTCATGGCTGCCCCCAGACACTGCCCTGCGTTCTCACTGGCTTGCCTGTGCTCAGTAAACACATGTGGGGCCTGTGTGTGTGCTGACCTGGGGCACGGACATCTGGAAGCCACGTTTTGTGAAGACATGGGGGCCCCAGAGAAGAGGAGTCTTAGGGTTCACATGACCCCATCTGAAAGTCTTGAGGAGGAGGAGCCTTGGTAAGCACTAGGACCAGGTGGCTGGAACAGACCTGATGGAAGCAAGGCTTGTGGTCCTGCTGGGAAGAGGGGCCACAGTCCCTGTATGCTGAGGAGTTCCCTCAGGCATGGAGCCTCAGATGTGGAGATGTTGCAGACGGGCCAGGAGGGCATGGCTCCAGAGTCTGGGTCTTACATCCTGCTGCCCTGAGGCCCACACAGCAGTTCAGTGGCACTCCTAAGCCCAGCCGTTACCAATACTCTCCTGAGGGAAGATGCAAGACCTCAGAATCCTTGATGGCCCAATATCAGCTCCACACGGAGTCCCTGGGCCCTGACTCCCTCAGCTGACTCTTCCTGGGCAACCTCCTGTCCACCCTGGACTTATCTCCTGCCTTCTTCCTCTCTTGTGACCCATTATATCCCGACCCCTGACCTAAATCCTAGCCTGGGTCCAGGTCAGCTTCTGGTTCCAAATGTCTCAGCCCACACTGAATTTGTTTCTACTTTCCTTACTGAGAATCTGTTGTGTGCCAGGTGGAAGAGTCAAAGAGAAGGCTAGCTGTGGCCTGAGGCTATTTCAGCCCCACTAATCTCTCTTCCAACTTGTCCTTAAAATACACTTGAAAGTACAGAAAATGACCAGAAAACAACACAAAAAAGCCACAGGAACACCATCAACAATAGCTAGCCTTGGGAGGGATTTCTATTATCTTCAGCAACAATGAGACAGATTCAGAAGCACAACTGATGACGTTTTCATTGTTAGTGGCTCAGTTGGCCAGAGGTAGGTAAGAAGAGGCCTTGGTGCCCCCATCTGCCAAGATCTAAAGAAGCTGTGAACCCAGCAGAGTATTGAATAGCACCCCATCCCTGCCTCTCTGCCTATTGCGGTCTGGGGGAGATAAGGGGAGAGCCATGAGCATGTCACAACAAATCCTGAAAGGTGTGGCCCCAGAAGATCAATGCTGCAGATGAGGCTGAGGGAGAAAGAGCATCATTATGTCTTCTGTGTATTGTATCTGCTGGAAGAAAACCAAGCCCCTCCCCACATTTATGAGGGCATAAATTGCCCCTAAGTATGTCAGAGAACCTGAACCATCCTCAGCCCACCAAATGAGTACCAGCCACCAAACCACTGACATTGGGACAGGAGCATGAACCAACTTAGCTCTGCAGAGGGCATTCTTCAGGGGACCAGGGGATCAGGAGAAGGACAAAAATGGTAAAACTGTGATGCATACCTATTGTCAAGGAGATCTTTATGGAGGATGAATATACAAAACAAAAACCGAAACCAGAATCACTGGAGAATCAATGAAAAAACTCTCAACTGAATACCCAGACTACATTTGAAAACACAACATTTGAACAACTTATTGTTAGGAGGAAATGAAAAATAATTTAAAGATCACTATTTCATGATCTTCGTGAACTTCAAGAATATGTGAGGTTATTAAAAGAGATCAGGGGGATGAGGAAGCAACAGGCTGAGATATGAATTCAGGAAAAGAATTCAAAGAAACATACGTATGACAGAGCTAAAATATATCAGTGTCGGTAAAGGGAGGAATTGAACCAGCAGAAAAATGCTGTAATGTTGAGGGCAAACTTAAATTGCTCTCCTAGAATTCACTGAAAAAGGGATGAAACTAATAAGAAATGTAATAGTTACAGAACCTAATAAAAGAATCAGTCTTTGAATAATATGGCTTATTGTGAAGAAGAAATAAAAACACATGGAAAGAAGCAATACCCAAAGATACAATGTTTGAAAACGTCTCTGACCTGGGAAAATACACTTGGTTTGTAGACTTACTTAATAATGATATTTAAGGCAAATCTGCTATGAAAAACCAAAACCCAACCAAACATAGATACATCCTTGTAATCTAATCAGTGAATGAAAAAAAATTTTAATGTTTGATTTTGAAGGAGAGAGAGAGAGGGAGAGACAGAATGCGAGCAGGGGAGGGGCAGAGAGAGACGGAGACACAGAATCTAAAGCGGGTTCCAGCTTCTGAGTTGTCAGCACAGAGCCCAATGGGGGTGGGGATGGGACTTGAAGTCACTGAATCGTGGGATCGTGACCTGAGCTGAAATTGGATGCTCAACCGACTGAGCATCCAATTTAAAAGTAGGTATAAAAGTATCCAATCTGAGCACACATGCTGCTCAGAAAGAAACAAAACACCCGTCAGGATAATGTACGATTATTCACTCACAGCAGTCAGTGTTGGAATACAATGGGACAACTTCTAACTTTTCAAAGAAATTGTGTTTATTACCCTAATTTGACTTTTATATATTAAGCCAAAACCGTTTTTATATGCAAGTGTTCTGAAAGTATCCAAAACCTTCTACTATTTGAACTGAGAGCAGAATCAAACATTAAGAACTCCGGGATGGAGAGGTCAATTGGTAAATGTTTGCATGTTATCAATTTGAATGGAAGAGCCAGAGATCAGAAGAAAGGCTAAGGATACAGAATAAATAAACTATCACTTGATAACAATGGCATGGTTCTTGAATTCTGATGGGAGCCTGCAGACTGAGAAGTCTTTCTGAGCTGGCAGTTTAGAAGCCAGGATGAAGACAAATAGAATTCCTGCTTTTATGAGGTACACATTCTAAATAATGCATTAGAAAACAAAGGCCTTGATAGGACCAGTTTTGGATAGTAATGAAGTCACAAAGAAAATCGCACAAGGTAAATTGATGGAGAAGAGTGGAGCCACTTCTTGGTCACTGGATGGAAGTGGTCGAGACCTCAAGGAGGTGATAGGGTGAGAGTCAAAGGTATCATTCCCAGCATGATCCTGGTAAGGGACATTTAGGTAGCCAGGACAGTGAGTACAAGGCCCTGAGTGGGAAATGAGGCCGGCATTTCCTTGAAGGAGAGAGGAAGAAGTCAGTGCAGCTGTAAGGTGGTGGATGTAGGCAGAGGGGCGAGGTGAGGGCTGATCATAGAGCCCTGGGTGCCAAGGTGAGGCGCGAGGATTATATTCTTACAGCCACAGGATATGGTTGAAGGGAGGTCTGCACAGAAAAGTAGTGTTCTGATACCATGTGCAGGGCAGGCTGCAAGGCCTGCACAGATTTGGGGGGCCCAGGGATTGGGATTACTTGATCGGGGAACGGGGAAATGTAGGCCAATGTGGGTTATGCTCTGAAGTGACAGACCTTGCTTCTGGTTTGAAGGAGAGACAGGAATTCGTAAGTTTTTTAGCCTTTCAGCCTGAGCAGCTGTGGTGCCATGTTCTGAGATGGGGAAGTAGGGAGAGAAATCTGTTTGTAAGGGGTGAGGAGTATTCAGGTTCTCTTTTGGATATGCTAATTTGGAGATGCTAACTGGGTATTTGGATATGAGTTTGGGGGAGAGGTTTCAGCTACTAATGTCACTTTGGATATTACTAGCTTGGTAATTTAAGCTGTGGGATTTGAGGAGGGCCTGGGTTTGAGCCCTACTTTAATCCAATGTTTAAAGAAGGAAGAACAATAGAGCCCAGCAAAGGAAGCTGAGAAGAGACAGGCATTTGGGAGGAGCAAAATCAAGAGATGACCATGTTACAGAATATTTTCAGTTAGAAATGTATTTGGTTTCTATTAACAGAGATAAAACATAATAATACCTGGAATCAGATAGAAGGGTATTTCCCCTCTGCCATGTGAAAGGTGAGGTGTGTGTCCAAGGACAATATGGTGGCCCCACAGATATCAGGGACACAGGTATCTTCTATCTAAGTCTTGCTACCCTTAGCCTGCAGCTTCTTCTTCAAGGTCAACTCAGAGCCTGTAGTGGCTGCTGAAACTCCAGCCATCATGTTTGTATCCTCACACCTAGAGAGAGGAGAGATAGGAGAGCAAGAAAGACTTGTGCTACTTGTCAATCTCCCTGCTAACCTGCTTTCCTGGAAGTTCCACTCACAACATCCGCTTATATCTCCTTGGCCACCTCTGTTTCAGGGAGGTTACATAACATAGTTTTTCTGATTCTTAATATCCTCATTACAAAATAGGGGAGTTCTTCACTCATTTGTGTTTCATTTTCATGTATGCACCCATTTATTTGGGAACTCTATCAAGCATCAGGAAGATGCTGCTTAAAGCACTCGGGCTTGGTGATAAGAGTAGTCACCCTATTCCTGACCACTGCTGAGCACTGACCATATGACAGATTAGGTGCAAAGCGCTCTATGGTTAGTACTTCACTTAATGCTCACCATGACCCTGTGGGCTGCTTTGGCTCTCATTTGCTGCACGAACACAGCACTCCTATTGGGGGTGAGCCTGGTGGTGTGCAGTTTGGTGCGGTCAGTACCTGTGGGGCCAATGCGGTGGGCCTGCCTCCTCCCACAGACCGTGTCACAGGCAGGCCTTGCAGACTTGCTGACGACGGGACAGCTCTGTACAGGGTGCAGGAAGTGTCGGAACAATGAATTGCTGTAGCCTGGAGGTCTGGGCACGCCCACGGAGATTTCCCCTGTGTGTTCTGGAATGTTTAGTATGGTTGACCTTGCCAGTGATTTATGAAATACCTTAAAAATAGTTTTTACCTAGAGGTAAAATATGACCCTGATTCTTGTATGTACAATGACCATTGTGCTTGTTGATGACTTCAGCTACAGTTGTTTGAAATCAGTATTATATTCACCCGGAATACTTAATAGTTTCCCCAGCAAGCACTGGGCTTCTGAGGAGAATTTCCTCTGGTGGTACAAGGAAACCATTCATGTCTTACCCTTAAGAGGTGGTGGATAAAATTATCCTGATTATGAAGAAATTGTCCTGTGAATAAAATCTGCTGATTCTATTGTGTAGATACCCTAATTTCTCTAAGTCTGACCTCACTCAGCTCCAGACTTGCTCACACTTGCTCTGGGCTGCCCCCTGATATGGTCAATAAGAGGGTTCCTTTCCACCAAGTCAGGCCTAGTCTGGCTTTGGCCTGGACCTTAATCTTCCTAACTCTATTCCTGAACATATGGAAGGGAACTGTTTTAGTTTTTACATTACCGGCAGACAGAAAGGTGGCAGCCTCCAGTGCTACCTTCATTCTGCATTTGGGGCTGGGCTGGTCCCTTCTTGTCTGTCAGATGGGCACTCCGAGGGCCATCACCCTTTGCTCTCCATACAGAATCAGTCCAGAGACTGGGAAAGAGAAACTGCTTGCGGTGCAGGAGGCCACGCAAGGCTGGTGCTCAAAGGCAAAACTAAGTCAGGGACCACTTTGTTTTCATGGACTCAAGAGAAAATGGGTGAGGGAGCCAGCCAAGACGGGACTCCAGATCGTAAACTTGCCAGTCACTGACTGAGACTTTGGGCAGGCCACCTAAGTTTACCTAACCTCTCTAGTGTCACTTTATTAAAAAAAAAAAAGTTTCAATTTTTTAGAGCAGTTTTAAGTTGACAACAAAATGGAGAGGGAAGTATAGAGTTTCCTATACATCCACTGTCCTCCCCTTCCCGCCCCACCCCTCCCAGCCTCCCTGGCATGCCTAGCCTCCTCCTCTGCTGTCTGTGGACATCCCCACCAGAGTGCCGCATTTGTTATAAGCGATGAACCTAGACTGACACATCACACCCACCCAGAGTCACAGTGTACATTCTGATGCACATTCTATGGATTTGGACAAATGTATAACGATAGGATCTACCATGATCATATCACACGGAAGAGCTTTACTGCTCTAAAAATCCTCTGTGCCTATTCATGCCTTCCTCCCCCCTAACCCTGGGTACGACTCACCTCTCACTCTCTGTAGTTTTGCCTTTTCCAGAATGTTATATAGCTGGAGTCCTATAGGGTGTGCAGCCTTTTCAGACTGGCTTCTTTCACTTAATAATATGTATTTAAGCTTCCTTCATGTCTTTTCCTGGCTTGTTAGCTCACTTCTTTTCAGTGCTGAATAATATTCCATCATTGGGTGTACCACTGTTTGTCTGCCCATTCACCCACTGAAGGCATCTTAGTGCTTTTAGATTTTGGCGATTCTGAATAAAACTGCTATAAACATCCCCTCACAGATTTTCAAGTGTCAGTTTTCTTCATCAGCAACAACGTGGGAATTTGGGAAGCATTAAACCAGGTAAGACACAGATGGAATCTGGCACACACTGCTTGGTGGCTCGCGTGTCCCTACTTCCTGTTCCTGAAACGACTATTATTGCTCCCTGTCCTGTGCTAGTGACAGGCAGGCTGATGAGGACATGGGACACAGCCTTCAAGGTGTCCTTTACTGGGAAGGTAAGAGAGGTTGAAGTAATACGACTTTTCAAAGAAAAAGAACACAACAACTGTGTTACTCAGGGAATGAGAATGTCCCTCAGGAGCTGTACAATTTGTATTCCTAAGGGTTTACAAGAGCATGAAAGGAAGAACAGGCTGCATGTAGATTTACTTCACAGACCTAAGAGAGGACAAGGAGGGTGCCCAGCACTGGGCACCTGTGAACTATTGTGACTCTCAGAATCTGAAGTGTGAATTCTAGAATCAAAGAAAAAGTGACAATTGAAAAGAAACAGCATAGCATGGAAAAGGGACGGGAGGAGCCCCAAAGCTTAGTGCTGGGAGCATCTTTAAAGTGGCCTGAACAGCTGACAGCCCTCTCCCAGTGCAGATGCCACTTGCACTTCCACAAGGAATGTGGGGAAGATGGGGGAAGGCATGGACTTTCTAGTTCGGCAGATGAGTTCCAGTCCTGGTCTGCTGTGTGGCTTTGGGGGGAAGTTATTCAACCTCTCTGATCCTCGGCTGAGAGATGGCACTTTAATACCTACCATGCATGTGGTGGGGGTTAAGTGAAGCAATATTTATGAAGTACTCTGAGAAGCGTACCATCCTGATAGATGTTGGTTGTTTTTATAGCAGGCCATCTGGAAAGGCAGAGTTGGCCTGGGCATTACTCATTGTGGAAGTCACCATCCAAGGTAACTCATTCCCACTGTTATCAATATGTCCTTAATCTAAGCTGAACACACTCTTCTGGTAGCTGAGCTGAAATTGATTTCCCTGTACACATTGAACATGAAATTAGAACATGTCTAACTCCTGTTGTATGAAATGTTTTGAGATATTTGACAGTGATAAGAGGTTCTTTCATTCTCTCTCTTGGCTAAAGTGTCCTCAGTGCCTGCAAGCATCCCTTGTGGAAGAGGGTTATATCACTTAAGGTTATATCACTTATGGAGCCTGAGATCAAGGACAAGAATTTGACAAATGATAGCACACTTATCTGAAGCAACAATATGATAATGGAAATAATTACATCTTATCATTATATTTCCCAACATTTGTTATCTCATTGGGTTCTCATTAGAGTCCTGTGAATTGAGCATGGGAGTTATTGTCATCCTATTTGAAAAAATTAAGAAGGTGATGTTCAGAGTGGTGATTTTACTTACCTGGGAAGTGGAAGGATACGGGACTAGTACCAGGTCCAGTGGTCAGGCTGCACCCATGCCCGTGTCAGAGGGCACGGGGGTTATCCCCTGCACTGGGAGAGATCACTCGTGCATGAACAGCAGGGATCAGTTCTGTACATGACACCATGATGGGCACATCATCAGCTCTAAACTCTGTATCTGGAGAGAATGGCAAATATGGCAGAATGTTCTTAAGACCACTTTCATAGCTAAAAAGACACACATTCAAGTTGCCATGGAGGCTTGAGAGTGCCAGATTTACACAGAAGGTTCTGACTGGTCAGAATTTGGGGAAATGGTTGTGGTCACATAGGGTCAAGAATCTTAAACACGCCTGACGGGACTGACCATCCATCGATAGGATGGTGAAGGCATGGAAGGAACGGAGCATGTGGGAGGATTTGGGATGAAAACCGAAAGCGGCCTTCCAGCAAGTGGTGAGTGGACAGGGTGACCCAAAGGCCATTGAGCCATGCATCCTCTTGTAAAGTATGTTGGCAAGGGACCCTATGAAGCAACCCAAGAGCAAGCAAACAGTCAAATAAACAGCATTGTGAAAGGCCACACGGCAGCATCTGAACTGCCGCCAAATGCAGCTGGCCAGCTACACATGTGGAGGAGAACGTGCAAGTCTCCTCTGCAGCCCATGAGAGATCGAAGGCGCCAGCAGATCCAAAGTCAATACACTGGTGGCATCAGGGTGGGAGCACGAGGAGGGGGAAATGAAGGAAACAAGTGAAAGTGGAAGCATGATTTAGTAATTCTGGAGAGAACAATGCTAACCATGACAGAGAAGTTATTTCAGGGAGGTAAGAAGAAAACAGAAGTCTTAAAATCAGAGAGGGAGGCTAATGGGGGGACATGAAAAAAGAAATGAAAGTGTAATGATTTAGTGAGTTCTGGGAAGAAAGTGCAGAGCTGAACTGAGGAGCTGATGGGATGGGTTTGGGAAAGAAAACAGAATCTTTAGAGAAGCTGAGAATGCCTGAAATGGTTCCTGAGTCATCAGTTTTGAATTAAAATTTTATATGTAAAAATTAAGTTATATTTAGCCATTGCTGACAGGATGTGCGACATCTCTGTTGATACTGTTTGCTGCCGCATGGGTTTATAAGGAGGCTAGAATTCAAAGCGAGTTGCCATCTATCCTCCACCCCCTGGGAGGGAGGGAAGTCTGGAAGTGATTAGGAAGGACTTTGGTTGCTCCAAGTTGCAGCTAAGACAAAGAAGAAAAAAACTAGGGAATAGGAAAATAGATGTGTGCTTCCTATGGGCTGGGATTTGAGTGGTGTAACTGGGTCTTCAGAGGCAGAGCTCCGTGGGCAGAAGGTGGAGTGGGCAATGGAGGGGACATCTGACCTAGGAGGCAAAAAAGTGAGGGAGAAGGCCTGAGGTCTCAGGTGATGAATCTCGGATATGGGGTTGAAGAGTGACAACCTGGCTGTTCCTGGCATGGAAAGTTACCAGCTCTAAGGCACGTACATAGGGGCCAGCTTGTACAGGGATGTCAATGGCAGACTCAGCTCTTGAGCATTATTCTAAGAGGCAGGAAACATTAGAGGCATTGTAGCCAAGAGGAATCTTTATCAGGGTTGTCTTTAAGAATGATCACTGTGTGACAACTGTATGATCAGGGTTCTTCAGAGAAACAGAATCAATAGGACACACACATATGAATTTATTATAGGAATTGGTTCATGCAGCTAAGGAGGCCAAGAGGTCCCATAGTCTATCTGCCATCTGCAAGAGCCAGGAAGGCTGGTGGTGTGACTCAGTCTGAGAATTCAGGGGAGGAGGCTGATGAAGTAAGTCCCCATCTGAGTCTGAAAGTCTGGCAGCCAGGAGCACTGATGTCCAAGGACAGAAGAAGATGGATGTCTCAGCTCAAGCAGAGAGAGCAAGTTCTTCCTCTGCCTTTTTGTTCCATTCAGGCTCTCAATGGAATGGATTGGATGATTGCCACCCACAGTTCACCAATTCACATGATTATCTCTTTCTGAAACACCCTCACAGACATACCAAGAAATAGCATTTTACCAGCTCTATGAGCATCCTTTTGTACAGTCAAGTTGACACAAAAAGTTAACAATTACAACCACTCCAGCAATACAGATTCCTCTCTTCTCCCCCTTTTCAAAAACAATTTTAATGTTTATTTATTTATTTTTGAGATAGAGAGAGACAGAGAATATGAGCAGGGGAGGAGCAGAAGACACACAATCTGAAGCAGGCTCCAGGCTATGAGTTGTTAGCACAGAGCCCAATGCAGGGCTCGAACCCACAAACTGCGAGATCATGACCTGAGCCGAAAATGGACGCTTAACCAACTGAGCCACCCAGGCACCCCTCCTCCTATCCTTTCAAAAAGCTATGTGGAGTCATAGTTCCCCAGTATCTCTGAGAGCCTAGGTCACAAGATAGATCATTCTTACCTATGCCCATGTGGATGGCACAGAGCGAGTGGAGGTAGTGGTGGGTCTCCACTGAAGTGGGGGTAGGAGGGCAGCAGAGTGGAAGGATCCAAAGGGGAATCAGCTGATGCGTAGCTGCACACACATTCACAAGTGACTGGGGTTATGCTGAGGTAATTCAGCATCCTGCACAAGGGCAGTGTGGACCTTCATTTCAGGCATTTGGTCTGGTGACTGAGAGGCTGAGCTTGGGGTGGGGATTTAAAAATATTTTTATTTGGAAATAATTTTAGACTTACAGAAAAATTGCCAAAATAGATCAGAGAGCTCCTATATACCCAGATTTCACCAATATTGACATTTCAAAAAGCCATAGCACAATGATCAAAACTAAGAGATTAACAATGATACAATATTATTAATTAAATTACAGACTTCATTAGTATTTCACTAGTTTTTCCACTGACGTCCCATTTCTCACCCAGGACCCTATCCAGGACACCACATGTAGCCATCATGTTTCCTTTGTCTCCTTTCATCTGTAACTTTCTATGTTTTTCCTTTCTCTTTTGTGACCTTGATACTTTTGAAGGATACTGGTCAGATATTTGGTGGAATGTCTCTTAATTTGCATTTGTCTGAAGTTTTCAAATATAATGATATAAGCAATTGAAAACAGTAAAATAGAAAGGGATATGGCATACAAATATTAATCAAAAGAAAGCAAGGATGGCTATATTAACATCAGATAAGTAGATTTCAGCACAAAGAAAATTACCAGTGACAGAGAGGGACATTGTATAATGATTGATGGGTCAATAAACCAAAAAGATAAAGTAATCTTAAAAGAGCTACAAAATATGTAAAGCAAAAGCTGATCAATAGACAAATCCATAATTTTATTTGGAAACTTCAACATCCCTTTCTCATTAATTACTAGGACAACTAGACAGAAAATCGGTTAAGGGTATAAAGAACTCAGCAACTCCATCAATCACCTATTATTGGCATTAATAGAATATTCCACCCAACAATAGCAGAATACATATTCTTTCCAAGGCCTACAAAATATATATCAAGATAGACCATATTCTAACCAGACAACAAGCCTCAACAAATTTGAAAGAATTGAAGTCACACAGAAAACATTCTCAGACATAATGGAATCAAACTAGACATGAGTACAGAAAAATGACAGGAAAATATCTAAACACTTGGAAACTCAACAACATACTTGCAAAAATCTTTTGGGTAAAAAGAAAGTCCCAAGAGAATTTAAAACATATTTATTGAGTGAGGATGAAAACACAACATATCAAAATTTATGGGGGCACAGCACTGCTGAGAGAGAAGTTTATATCATTAAATGAATGCATTAGAAAAAGAAAAAGTTGCAAATCAATAATCTAAGCTCCCACCTTAAGCTTTGAAAACTTCAGAAAGCAAGCAAAGGAAGGAAAAAATAAAGATAAGGAACAGAGTTAATGACTTTGAAACCAGAAAAACAACAAAGAAAATCAATGAAATAACAAGCTGTTTCTTTGAAGAGATCAGTAAAATTGATAACACTCCAAAAAGACTGACGGAGAAAAAGAATGGATTCACAAATCACTAACATTAGGAGTGAAATCTGGCACGTCACCACAGGCCGGCAGACATCGGTATGGGAATAGTACAATCAATTCCATACATGTGAATTTGACAATTTAGATTAAATGGACCAATTCCTCAAAAGCATAAACTTCCACAAATCACCCAAAACAAAATAGTTCACGTGATCATCTCTATAACTTTAAGAAGATTGAATGTACAATAAAAAATCTCCTAAACAAGACATGTCCATGCCCAGATGGTTTTACTAGATGTTTCTACCAAATGTTTAAAGATGAATTAACAGCAATTCTACATCATCTCTTCCAGAAAGTATAAATGAAGGATACACTTTACAATTTATTTCTTTGAGGCTGGTAATACTCTGTACCCAAACACCGGACAGACAGTAAAAAGAAAAAAGAAAGAAGGAACAGAAGAAAGAAAGAAGCTCTTTAGACTAATATCTCTTATGAATAGAGACACAAATTTAACAAATATTAGTAAATAAAACCAGCAATTTATAAAAAGAGTCATACATTGTGACTAAACAGGATTTATCCCATGGATACACCACTGGTTCAATATTAAAAAAAAATCAATGTAATCAGTATAATTCATCATAGTAATAGGCTGAAGAAGAAAAATCACATGATCAGATCGGTTGAGGCAGAAAAGGTTTTTGCCAAAATCTAATATCCATTAATGGTAACAACTCTCCATAAAATAAGGATAGAGAGAGACTTTCTCAACTTGATAAAGAACATTTATAAAAAAAAGTCTATAGTTAACATTATACTTCATGGTGCTTTCATTCTGTGACAGGAAAAAAGACAAGGATGTCTGTTCTCATTACTCATATTCAATAAAATGCTAGAAGTTCTAGCCAGGCTAGTAAGGAAAGAAAAGTATATAAAAGGCTCACGGAGTTGAAAGGAAAAATAAAAACTGTCTCTGTTTGCAGAAGACATGATTATCTACACAGAAAAATCCTAAAGAATGTGCAAAAAAGTTCTTAGAAACCAGTAAGTGAATTTAGCAATGTTGCAGGAGAACTCCATAATGGAGGTGATTGGGGTTGTGAGCTCTGTGTTGATTGGTTTGCATATGAAAAACTCACTTACAGATGAGTTGTTTACTATCTCTAGAAATTGGCTAACCTTGGGAGAGGGAGTCCTTTCAGGGTCACCAAGGACTCAGATGTCAAAGTGACAATATACTGAAAAGTCATGGTTAATGCACCCTGGCCCAATGGCTTCCATTGGTTCTAATCTCTGGAATGGGGTTCCCTTACTCTTTGTTTGACTGGCTTCTTTTCATCCTGCAGATGTCAGCTTAAATGTCATCTTTTCAGAGACAGCTTCTGGAACCATGAAGTCCAGATGCTCCTGCCCACATTATGCTCTAGTGCAGAGCCCTGTTTATTTCATTCACAACATTTATATTTTTGGTTACTTGTCTATTACACATTAGTGTTCTTCATGAGTTCAGGACCACACCTGCCTCACTCATTGTTGAACCGCAGGACCTGGCACAGGAACCTGCCCATAAAGGGCATTTAATAAATATTTCTTGAATGAAAAAAAAAAAAAAAAGAATGAGGATCACAGAGCTTAAGTGGTTTTCTGAGGAGGTAAGCCTGGAAACACAGATAAAGTATAAATAAACATAGTTTTTTGATTTCAATTAAAAAAACTTTTCTGGGTCAAAAATATAAACTTTTTTTTTTTTTTTTGCCATAGGGGAGGGACATGGGGGACTGGGCAAAACAAGTGAAGGGGGTGGGAGACACAGGCTTCCTGTTATGGAACGAACAAGTCATGGGAATAAAAGGTATAGCATAGGGAATATCGTCAATAGTATTGTAATAACGTGTGGTAACACAAGGTAGCCACACTTGTGGTGAGCATAGCATAATGAATAGACTTGTTGAATCACTATGTTTACACTCAAAACCAGTGTAGCATTGTGTATCAACCATCCTTCAATAAAATCTTTAAAAAAATTTTATTTGGACATACCATGGCCCTTCCCAAAGCCACAAAGCAATCACTGAAGCAGCTTTACCTTCATTTAGACCCTGCAAGAAGCTTCAACACTGCTAGTTGATATGCTGTCCTGAGTTCTCCTGAGTCTGAGGGAGGCTCTGTCCCTCTGGCACAGGGTATGGAAAAGGATTCCTCACCAGGCTCCCACAGTGATCAGAACTGATCACTAGAATTAGATGAGGATTTATTTGAAATTTTAGATTATTAAGCCAATTCCAGGGGCTCTAGAGAGACTTGATTCTGTGGGCCTGTTAGGTTTGCCAGATTTGGCAAATGAAAGTACAAGATGCTCAGCTAGATTAAGTTTCAAGTAAACAATATTTAAAAAATATATATCTCAAATATTACATGGGGCATATAATAAAAATTATTCATTGCCTATCTAAAATTCAAATTTAACTGGGCATCCTGTATTTTATCTGGCAGCCTTACCTGGAGTGGATCCCAGGAGACTGTACTCTGTAAATAGGTGTTTCAGTTAGTTCTTCTCATCACGTGAGTAATTTACTAGATTCCATTTTTGCTTCAGTTATTGGTAAGTTTTCACATTATTAATTTAATTTATGAGTCTGGAGAACTTGTCTTTGATATTATCTCTCATTGGCACGTGAAACTGGAGAAAGGATTGTTTTCCAGGCTTTATAACTTATAAAGGAAATTCATAACAGGCAGAGATGAAGCCAGATTGCCTTGAGGGCAGGCAACAGGATTTACTGGCAACTGTTTTGTGTGTGGTTTGCTCCTTCTGGAAGGTTAATGGGACTGTTAGCCAACAGAAGGGAAATGTTGGAGAATCTAGAATAATTGTATGTTTTCATTGGGGTGGGTGGGTGGATGATGGCATCAATAACCAGAACTGAAAACATAAAGAAGTGGGTTGGGGGGAAAAGAAACATTAGTGAGATCATTTTTGGAGATATTCATATTTCTTTGGTTCATTCAAGTGGAGAAGTTTACCAGGCAGTTCAATGTTTGGGTCTGACATTCAGAAGAGTGGTCTGGGCTGGACCAGTGGTTTGAGCTGGATATGTGGGGGTCATCAGGGCGTAGGTCATAGATGAGACTGGCTGTGAATGCTGTGAATGCAGTCACCTGAGGGAAAAAACAAGGCATAGGGAAATCAAGCAAAGAGCTTGCTGCTTTTCTGTTTGTGCTGATCTTTCTCCCTCCTAAACACATTCTATCTAATTAACTCTTTGTCTTACGCACAGAGTTCCACCGAGGCCTGCTATGGAAGAGCATGCCTTGTGCCCACCCACGCTCTGTAACCCCAGGGGGTTTACGTGGGGGTGGTCATTATACTGGTCCTATGGTATGTGTGATCCATGAAAGCAAGACATGCTGAAATACTGCCCTGATCTCCCACGTAGTATATGTATATAATAATACATGTTATTTAACCCAATATATCCCATAGAGTACCATTTCAACATATAATCAATATAAAAATTATTAAAGAGTTATTTTACATTTTCAGCATTATATGTTGAATTATATTAAATATGCTTATATGCTTATATGTTTATATACATATGTTGAATTCTGTTAAATAGAGCACCACTATTCAACTGCCTTTCAGTAAGACTCCGGGCTCTTCTGTGGCCCCTTTAGGCCAGAATGGACTCAGGGAGACAGACTGAAAGATACTTCTACTGGATTAGGATTGGAGCCTCCCACCATCTGGTCTTCATTTGTTTATATTAAGTCTAGAGCACTATAAACTCTTCAGCCTCTCTCTTTTCCTCAGTGGAAACAGCCCTGGGCTGGGAAAAGGAAATAGTGGTAAGGCTTGATCCACTCCCACTTGTAAAAAGGTAGGAAAACGACTTGTTTTCCTTAACTCACAGTGTGATTGTGAGGGTAGCAGATGCTGTTGTGTGCCACCCAGATCACCCTCCAGGACTGAGGCATTCCATGTTGGCCGTGACAGTTCTCAGTGAAATCCCTTTTTGGGCATTGCCCTCTGCCTTGCCCATGGTTACCCACTTCCAACAACTGGTTGAGAAGGAGAAGTGTATTAAGGCTCTGACCTCCGACTTCAAGAGAGAAGAATACCAAAGGGCCATTCCAGCTCCAAAGGTTCCATAGGATCAGCTGAGCTTTTGGCTGCAATTAACTTGCAGTTCAAGTTCTTCCTCTGCCCAGTCTTGCTTCCCTCACCTCTTATAGGCATAATTCCTAAAAGTAATTCTAATAAACATTTGCATTAAAATCTCAGAGCTTTAGAGCCCATTTTTGGTGATATTTGGTATTTAGTACTAGAAATGGTCCTAGGAAACACAATGTAAG
Source organism: Hyaena hyaena (assembly GCF_003009895.1). Taxonomy (NCBI): domain Eukaryota; kingdom Metazoa; phylum Chordata; class Mammalia; order Carnivora; family Hyaenidae; genus Hyaena; species Hyaena hyaena. The sequence goes on from NW_024081264.1 coordinate 1,124,071, forward strand.
ATTTTGAAGATGGACTTCAGTCTCACGACCTCTCTACCTTGAGGTGTCAGGCATATATTCTGGGTGTTCATCCCGTAAGATTCTCTAAGTTCCTGGCTCCTAAAAAGATATGAATTTCCTTCTTGCTTTTGAAGCCACAAGAGAGAATTAGAGAATTCTCTTCTGATCATTGCTCTGTGAGCAAAACAAAAACTGGTATTTCTAGCTGTGAGAATACTAGAAGGTCAGAAGCAAGCACAGGTATAATTAGAGACCTGCCATCCCAAAGGTGGGACTTCCCAGAAAGGGGTAGCCTGAACCCTAGGCCTTGGGTTCATTGCTCTTTTCCAGCATCTCATTCCTCCTACCTCCACTAGTTGCATTGAGTGGAACTGTGGTCCCAGTCATGGAATGACCTGCTGATTTACTGGTGACAGCTTAGGGAAATCACAGAGGTGGAGGCCAGATTGCCCTGAATGAAGAAGGACTGGGCAGGAGGTCCTGAGTGAAGGGAAAGAAGGTATAGAACACTGCCAGGAGAGTGGCAGAGTGGGTGGTAATGTCTCCTGCTATTTCTTTCTTTTTTTTTTTTTAATGTTTTTATTCATTTTTGAGAGAAAGAGAAAGACGGAACAATAGTAGGGTAAGGGCAGAGAGAGAGGGAGACACAGAATCTGAAGCAGGCTTCAGGGTCTGAGCTGGCAGCACAGAGCCCGATGCGGGGCTTAAACCCACAAACCGTGAGGTCATGACCTGAGCTGAAGTCGGACACTTAACCAACTGAGCCACCCAGGCACCCCAAGTCTCCTGTTATTTCTAAGTGGTGGAGGGAGACCTTAATAGTAGCTTCCACTGAGAGGGCACTGAACCTGGAAACTGAGTATTCTTATTCCTCTTAGTATTCCTCTAATTCACAAAATGGAGGAGTTGGTGTAGTGGGTTCCTATGAGCCTCCATGTTTCTCCACAGTTGCTTTTATATTTTATTTTTTTAAATTAAAATTTTTTAAAAAATGTTTGTATATTTTTGAAGAGAGAGAGAGAGACAGAGCATGAGTGGGGGAGAGGTAGAGAGAGGGAGACAGAATCTGAGCTGTCAGTGCAGAGCCTGACATGGGGCTCAAACTCATGAACTGTGAAATCACGACCTGAGCTGAAGTTGGATGCTTAACCGACTGAGCCACCCAGGCACCCCTTAAATTTTTTTTTTAGTGTTTGTTTATTTTTTGAGAGACAGAGAGACAGAGCATGAGCAGGGGAGGGGCAGAGAGAGAGGGAGACACAGAATCCGAAGCAGGCTCTAGTCTCTGAGCTGTTAGCACAGAGCCCGAAGCAGGGTTTGAACTCTTAAGCTGTGAGATCATGACCTGAGCCAAAGTCAGATGCTTAACTGACTGAGCTGCCCAGGCATCCCCACCCACAGCTGCTTTTGTAAATCACAAAAGTAATATGTGCTTATTGGGACAATAAAATACAGAAGCACATCAAATAAAAACTGTGAGCCTTCCAACACAGAGCATATATAGGGCTTCTTATAAACAAAAAATGAGGGTATATTATGCAGATTGTCTAAAATAATCTTCATTCTACATATATGTATATCATGGACACACATCTCTGTCAGTGCTCAGAGACCTACTTCATTCTACTCGCTGGTCGTATTCCACTGGGTGGACTTCTCAGTATGTATTTAATCATTTTCATCTTGACAGACATTTAGGCTCTTTTCTTTTTTCCTAGCTGAAATAGCATTGCCATGATCATTCTTTTGTACATATCTTTGTGCATGTATGTAAGTGGTTCTGTAGTAAAAATCCTAGAAGAGAGTTTTCTGGGTCGAATGGTGTGTGTTTTAAAAATATTAATAGATATTATTCTTCAAAATGCTTCACAAAATATTTCACTCTCATCAGCACTGATTCATCCCATTTTTTGTTAATAAATCTGTGACCATTTCTGTTTCTTATTCTCTAAACTGGCACTGTCAACAGAAATATAAATGCAAGCCACATACGTTAACTTAAAATATTTTAGTAGCCACATTAAAAACAAGAGGAAATGGGTGAAATCCATTGTATACATGTATATAATAATACATGTTATTTAACCCAATATATCCCATGGAGTACCATTTCAACATATAATCAATATAAAAATTATTAAGGAGTTATTTTACATTTTCAGCATTATATCTTTGAAATCCACTTAGAGCAGACCTCAGTTTAGATCAGTTATATGTGGTTAGTGGTAGCACATGGAATAGTAAATTTCCAAACCGCCTTTACGTTTTTTGCAACTTTTTCACTTTTAATTGGGCTGGTTTTCTTATTGATTTCTAAGAACTTACTGTGTATTTTAGCCCTTTGGTCATTATATGTAGAACAATTATTTTTCTTCTCAATTTAACTTTTACTTTTGACCTTATTCACTGTTGGGCAATGTGTCTAGATTGACTAGTGAATGATTTTAACTTGTATGTACATTTTTTCTTTTTAGCTTCTGGTTTTGCTTTCACACTCAAAAAGTGTCAAACCGGTGTTTACGTTTTTATATTTTTTCTTTGAACTCTTTGCTTCTCCTAACTGTGATTATTACTATTATCTTGAAGGTCACAACATTACCTTCATTACTGATTAAAACCTGGTTGGAAGTGTGGCTTTTTGGCTGTTAGCCAAGAGAGCTTCTAATACTGAAGCTCAGGATTAAACAGACTTTAATTAAACAGACCAGCTATTGGTCCTGGGGCAGAACTGGGCTTCCCTAAACTTGAGTGAGCATCAGAATCACCAGGAGGGCTTGTTAAGACAAAGAGTGTTGGGCTTCAGTCCCAAAAGTTTTACTGAGTAGGTGTGAGGTGAGGCTGCAGAAAATGCGTTTCCAGCAAGTTCCGAAGAGATACAGATGCTGCTGGTTTGGAGACCACAGTTTGAAAGCCACTGGCCAGTGTGCTAGAGGAACACAGGTGAAATGGATATTCTCTGTGTGTGTTGGGTGTTCTCTGTGGGGAGTTGCTCTGAAGACAGACAAGGGCAGAGCTGAACTGAACAGTTTTAGTTTTCTTCTCAAGTTTCTGTTACCTGGATGGTATGAGTAAGGATGGAAAGATCTAATCATTTCATAAAAGAAGGAAAGTTGGGAGCGGGGAAGAAAGGTTCTTCGACTTTGCTAAACTTATCTGTGTGTCAACATCAGGAGTTCTACAGGGTGGCTGCACATTAGAACCAGCTGGGGAACTCCAAAAATACCATATCTGGCCCCACCCCTAGAGATTCGAATTCATGGCCTAGAGAGGAGCCCTGGTCAGTGACATTTTAAAAAAAAGCTCCCCATAGTGTAATGTGCAGCCAAAGCTGAGAATCACAGCTCTACAACCTGGCAACTCCAGGCATCACCTGGTGGCTTGTAAGAAATGCAGAATCTCGGGGTGCCTGGGTGGCTCAGCCGGTTGAGCGCTGACTTTAGCTCAGGTCATGATCTCATGGGTTTGTGAGTTCGAGCCCCTAGTTGGTCTCTGAGCTGATATCTCGGAGACTACTTCAGATCCTGTCTCCCTCTCTCTCCCTCCACCCCCCACTTGTGCTCTCTCTCTCTCTCAAAAATAAACATAAAAGAAATACAGAATCTGTGGTCACATGTAGACCTCCTGAATCAGCATCTGTATTCTGATCCACCCATCTATTCTGACTCTTCTCCTTTGAGGAGTTAGATGCTCCAACAACTTTGACATGCAGGAGGAGGATCAGCCTAGCTTTAAGGGCTTGCTGTGGGACTGAAAGATGTTGGCTGTCACCTCTTCGCAGATGGCTTACCTCCCTAGTACCAGAGTTTCATATGCACTTACTCTCTTCCTCATGCTTCCCCTTTTTTATTATTGTGGTAAAATATACCCATAACATAAAATTTATCAGTTTAAATCATTTTAAAGTGTACAATTCAGTGTCATTAAGTACATTCTCAATTGTGTGTAACTACTACCACTATCCATTTCCAGAACTTTCTAAATATTTTTTTTTGTTTTAAGGAATGAGGTCAGAATCCACTTTTCAAATGTACTGTTGCTAGTCACTTGTCCTAATACCATTTGTTGAATAGTCTGTATTTTCATCCATAGTTTTAGGTGGCACTTTCATCATATATCAAATTCCTATTTAGATTTGGCTCTATTTCTGGATTTCCAACTTTTTTTATAATGTTTGTTTTTAAATATTTTTTATTTATTTCTAGGAGAGAGAGAGAGAGAGAGAGAGAGAGAGAGCGTGAGCCGGGGAGCGTCAGAGAGAGAGGGAGTCACAGACTGAAACAGGCTCCAGGCTCTGAGCTGGCCGTCAGCACAGAGCCCGACGCGGGGCTCAAACCCACGAACCACGAGATCATGACCTGAGGGAAAGTTGGACGCTTAACCGACTAAGCCACCCAGGCGCCCCTGGATTTCCAACTTTTAACTACTATAGATTTAGAATAAATTTTATAGGCCCACCAGTCTGGCTCAGTTGGCAGAGCATGTGACTCTTGATCTCAGGGTCTTGAGTTCAAGCCCCCACATTGGGGATAGAGCTTACTTAAAGAAAAAAAAAAACCAGGGTAGAATAAGTTTATTAGTTGAGATGTGTCAAGTTGCCAATATTCAAGCACTTGTTGAAATAAAAATGGCAATTTTTCTTAGGCTAAACCTAATATTTGATAGGGTCAGTTCTGCATACTACCCTTTTTCTATTCCCATACTCCTTTTTAAAATATATTTTTCTGGTTATTCTGACATTTCCTCCCGATAAATCTAGTGTCTCTTTGTCAGATTCCCCCTGTTATGGACTGAATTGTGTCCCCCCAGAATTCATATGTTGAAACCCCAACCCTTCATGTGGCTACATTTGGAGATGAGGCCTTTAAGGATGTGATTAGGTTAAATGGGGTCAGCAGAGAGGGGCCCTGATCCAATAGGATGGTGTCCTTCAAAGAAGAGGAAGAGACACTGGGGGTGCAAGTGGCAAGTGAATGCAGGGCAAGAAGGTGGCTGTCTGCAATCCAGAAACCACCCCCACTGGCACCTTTATCTTGGACTTCCAGCCTCCAGACCTGTGAGAAGTAAATTGCCTAAGCCGTGCTCTCTTTGTTATAGCAGCCTGAGCAGACTAGGACACCCTTCCCCCAACATTTTTCTTATTTTAATTAAGGTCATACAAATGTCTAGATCAACTTAAGGACAATGTATGTATTGAAAATATTTTGTTTCCCTTACATAAAGACACAGTTTTTCACTTAATCAAGCTTGCTTTCATGTTATTCATTAGAATTTTAAAGCTTTGTATATTGAGGCCATGCATATTTGTTCTCATTTATTTCTAGGATTTCTTTTTTTGGGGCATATGTTATTGCTGATATTTTAAATGGATTTTACTTTCTACTATATTTTACTTATTTCTAAAAGTTAAGTTTAAATATTTATTTAGTTTTGAAGTGTAAATATTTATTTCATTATTTATTTACAATTTTTTTAATGTTTGTTTATTTTTGAGAGACAGAGACAGAGTGTGAGCAGTGGAGGGGCAGAGAGAAAGGGAGACACAGAATCTGAAGCAGGCTCCAGGCTGTGAGCTGTCAGCACAGAGCCCGACGTGGGGCTCAAACCCACAAACTGTGAGATCATGACCTGAGCCGAAGTTGGACGCTTAACCAACTGAGCCACCCAGGCACCCCAACTTATTTATTTTTAAAAAATGTTTATTTATTTATTTTGAGAGAGAGAGAGAGAGAGTGCAAGTGCAAACAGGGGAGATGTGGAGAGACAGAGAGAGGAGAGAGAGAGAATCCCAAGCAGGTTCCTTGCTGTCAGTGCAGAGCCCGACACAGGGCTCGATTTCACGAACTGTGGGATCATGACCTGAGGGCAAATCAAGGGTTGGACGCTTAACCAACCGAGCCACCCAGATGCCCCTAAATATGTATTAAAGACACATCTATCTATCTATCTATCTATCTATCTATCTATCTATCTATCTCCTTTGTTATGAAGCCCAGCAGCTCTGTACCTTATGCCTGCTTGCTAGAGTCAACGTTTGGCACCTCTTTGTGCTGATTGTTTTATACTTTCGTCTGTATTTCTACAAAGCACACTGTATTGCTAGTTCTTGTCTTTTCAGCTTTAGGTATTCTCCATTGACTTCTTGATGTGGACGCTGAGATTCTAGCCCTCTCTCAACTTCCCCAACTTGGATGAACCCACACATCCCTTCACATCTCCAAATACAGTTCCAGTCTATTATTGTTGGATCATTCAGTGTATATACTATTTTGATAATGTAAACACTTTGCAATTGAGCCGTTTCATAAATTAAGTGAATTAATTTTACTGCTTGTACTGTTTTTGATCCTGTAGTTAATAACTACCTTATCTTTTGTTTAGTTTTTCTCTGTAGTGGTTACTAATCTTACTTTAGAAGTATGTATTTCCTCTCAATATGCTCATACAAATTACCATTTTACAGAGTAGGTTTTCTCAAGGATATTGTTTCTGGAAACTTCTGACCTGCTCCACTCTAGAGAGGCTGCCTTCTCAGCTTGCTGACACCACATCCTGGGGATTCCCATCACCTTCTTCTTCTTTTGGGTCTCCTGGTTCCCTTCTCTTCCTGTCTTTTGGCTTACTGCCTTATTTGGGAAAGCCCATGTTCTTGGAGCTTTCTGAAGAAGATTGTGTGGGAGAAACATTGGAAAGTGTTGAAGAGAGGCAGTGCAAGGCAGGGAAAAACATGCATGTAAAATAATAAGAATATTTGCCAAAAAAAGAAGGGAAGTGTGGGCTCTGTGCTTCTCTCTTTCCTGTGGTGTGGACTTGGATATGTTCTTTGACATCTCCATATCTCTTTCTGTATCTATAAAATGGGAATTATAATACTAACTACCTCATAGTTAGTATAGTTTATGGCCACATAATATGTGCTATATGAGCATTGGCCATTATTCTCAACCACAGCTCTGTGTACATAACATGGAATAGGGCACAAACAAGCTTATTACACACTGGTTTCATTGCAAGGTGACCTGGCTGGTCCATTTTGATGACATTTCTTTTGGTGCTGGTCAGATTGTCCAGAGAAGGCACTATGACCTCCTACATAGTGGCAAAAAGCCTGGCCGCCAGAAATTTGGGGCCTGAGATTGGGAAGAAGGCTAGATAGAGGGAAGATCTTAGCATTCAGTATACAAGCTTTCACTTAATCTACTTATTTTTGGTATGTTACTGTCACCCTAGCCCCACATACTGTCTCCTGGCCCAGACACTTTCTTTCTTCCATTATTTTATCCTAATGTCTTAGGACAGAGAGGGGTGGTATAGAAAAGGGAGTTAGCATCTCCTGAGAGCCCACAGTCTACCAGATGCTAGAAGCTAAAATGGGTATATCATTTAATTTTTTTTTTTTTTATCATTTAATTTTTGAACCTTAACTTCATCAACTATAAAGATGGGGACAAAGTACCAATCTTGCAGAGTTCTTATGAAAATGAACTTTAAAAATGTATGAGGTATCTTGGATAATATTTGGTACCATCTGTATTTAATAAATTGTATCTATTATTAATATCTTCATAAAAATCCTACAGTCTAGCTAATATTATTTCTATTTTACTGATAGATAAAATGCTGTTTGCATAAGACAAGTGTGGGAGCCAATATCAGACCTACAGTGAACAGCAAACCCTTCCCCACATGATGAGCTTACTTGTTCATCAGGGATTTATGAAGTCCCTTCACATTCTAGACCTTGGGAATAGAGATTTCTGCTCCTACAGAACATGAAGTATAGACAGTAATCTTGTAAACATAATAAAATATCATAGAAACATTGATAAAAATGTGTGTGGAAGGGACTGATTTTACCTGTCTTTGGGGGGTGTGTCACTCATGGTTCACTTGGGCTAAGTCTTGAGACATGTTAGTGTATGCCCACTGGAAAGGATTGGGAGAAGTATGTTTTGAGCAGGCGACTAGCATGGATAAAGGCCAAGAAGCATAGAATTGCCAGATCATCAGTATCTATGGAATGTAAAATACCAGTAGGGCATGAGAAAATTGTCCGGACTGGGCGGTTCTTGATGCCAAGAAAGGAGTTGGAATTTTATCTTGTAGCTATGGGAAACTGTTGAAGGATTTTAAACTGGAAAGTATGTAAGCCAGTTTTGCATATTTTAAGCCAAGATAATGTCACATATTTCTATGGTAACAAATCAGAAAGTACATATTTCAGAATGAAAGATTCAGTTGTGAAGTGCAGGTAGTGGTAGTTTTTCCTAGTGTTGTCTGTGCAGGTGGGATTCTTTCCTGATAAGGACAGTTTGGGTATATGCTCTCACTATGTGATACAGGATTGCCAATGAAAAAGACTCACTTCAGGGTGTGAGGACAGAATGCCAGAACCTGGATATAGATCCCCTAAATTCCTGAATGAGGAGAGGCTGGATCTGCTGCCTCAACCCCACTGCAATGATCCCAAATTCAACTTCTTTTGATAACCATTTTTGTCAAATCATATTGAAAGATCCAAAGTCCAAGGTTTCTCTGAGGGGATGTATAATGGGATGAGTCTTTCTTCATCCTGACTTACCTGTTAACCTGCTCTCATTCACTTCTTAACTCTCTAAAAATTGCTGAAACGTCTTTTTCACTAATGGCCTTTCTCTTCATTACTATAGATTCATACTGTTTTTATATCCACTATACTTCAGTATTTATTTAAGTTTCACCTTCTTGAACTTAAAGGCTGGTTTTCCTTTTTTAATAGGTTCATTTTGTCTATAGTGGGGAGAATTGTAAGATTGTGGCCTGGAGGTGGGGAGATCTTTCCAGAGAGTATTGACTGTGTGCTCCAGGTGGGGCCATGTGCCAAAGGGGGCAGTGGGTGGAAAAGAAGGGAAGGACCCCATGATGTCGGTAAGCTGCTCTTAACAGCTTTGGCACGGGAGTCAGGGGAGAGGGAGGAGGGTAAGGTAACTACCAGATTTCGGACATGGTGGACTGGTTTGGAGCAAAACAGGAGGAGAAATGAATTTGGAGCAGAATATAAGGAGATACACTTTGGACAGTGTGAATTTGTAGCACTTCTGAAACATCTGGTCATGATACCTGTGAACTGGTGCTCAGGAGGGGTGAGCGGGAAAAAATATGGATTCTTGAGTTATCAGTACATGACTCTTAGTGACATAGTGTGTCGGGAATCTACAAGACCAGCCTCAGGTCCAGTGACTCTCCAGAAGGACATCCAGAACACTGAAAAGCTCTTACACTCATAGTTATGGTTTATTACTGTGGAAGGCAGAGACGGAAATCAGCAAAGGCAAAAGCTGTGAGGGCAGAGTCCAGGTATGAGCTTCCTGTTGGTTCCTCCAGTGGATCCCCTCAGTGATGTGGGACAATACATATGGAGGCTTGCCAGCCAGGGAATCTCACCAGAGCTGTGGTGTCCAGGGTTTTTTGGGGGCGTCGGTCAGGTAGGTGCAGGGTGCCCACATGACTGAACTTAGTTACTCTACTTCTAGCTCTTCCAGAGGCCAAATGACCCAAGACCCACACCACAGATCACATTGTTTGCATAAACTATCTGGCATGGCCCAAGGCCCCAGAAAAACAGACACTTGTTAGGCAGGATATTCTAAGGATTTAGAGGTTCTCTTCCAGGAGGTGGGCAAGGGTCAATCATTTCTTTGGGAAATGCAGGGTATGAGGATCCCAGACCTCCTGAGTCAACCCTTTCCTGCACACATGGAATTGGATGAAGTCTGGAATGGGTACATAGGGTAAAAAGGGAAGAGGGCCCTAGGAAGGACTGTAGACTTCTCTGGGAGAGTCAGAAAAAGTGGATCTCACAAACGGGCTTGGGGGGAATGTCACAAAGACAGAAGGACATCCTATAAACAATGTTGTCTCAGAAGCTGAGGGAGCTGGAAATAGTGAGGAGACCGTCACAAATGGGACAGGGAATTCAGGCGAGAGGGTGACTGCCAAAACACCTCCATTGGATTAGCGATCAGGGGCGGGTGGCACTGTTAACGGAATGTTTCCATAGGAGTGGTTGGGGCAGGAAGCCTGTCTCACAGCCTGGAAATGCTGGGGGGTGGAGACAGGGAACGCAGACAAATATTTGGATGCTGCTTGACTGTGAAGGGAGGTGAACGATAAGGTAGCAGCTAGAAGAGAACAGCAGGTCAAGAAGTGTATTTGTTTAACCATGGGAAACATGGGAAGACGAGTATGTTTATAGACTGTGGGAAATACGCTGGAAACAAGAATGAGTGTGAGAGAAAGGGAGGGAGAGAGGTAACTTGAAAATACGGGCAAGGAAGGCATGAGGGGAGGCAGTGCCCGGAATATTGAAGGCAGAGCCACTTTAGGGAAAAAGAGAAGGGACTGGCTGCCAAACAGCTGAGGAGCTTACAGAAGTCATTAACTGATCTATTACATCATCAAGTTCAGGATGGAAAGTGGAGACCAGCTTTGAATGCCAGAGAGTGGGAGTGCAGGGATGAGAAAATGAGAAGGGTATAAGAATAGCTGATTATGATAAAGGGGCTGTTGGGGGTTGAGCTAAGCTACGTCATGGTATTGCTGCCTTGCCATCCCTTTTGTTTGGCCAGGGGCCTGCAGAGACCCTACACCAACACTAGTCCCCTCATGCAAGCATGTACTCTCAATAGCAGTTCGAGTCAGTGGCAAATGTAAACTCCTGATTTGATTTCCTCCTCAGCCCCTGTGATCCATAATCTCTCTTTTCTCCCAGGGCCTGCATGTCTTGTGTGCCTCTTAGATACCAAAGCCCCAGGGCTTACCAAAACCCTGCTCTTTTGAATGGACCATTCCAGTCTTAGTCCAGGAACTCCAAAGAACTACACCCATGGGCGCTATTAAAGGCATGTACCCTGGGTCCTGCTGCTCTCTGCCTGTATTCTACCTTGATCTCCCTATGGGCCCTCTCAAGTTGTGCCGGGCACTTCTTCTAGGATGTGTGAGCAATAAACTTCTCCATTTAAATTTTCCTGTGGTCTGTTGTTGAATTGTGGTTCACCACTTGACACACCCTGTGTCCCACTTAATTTAGCAAAGTCATAAGATCAGCAGAGCATATGATTTTGGAGGTTCTAGGTGATGACTTCCAACAGAAGTCTGAGGTATGGCTCAGGACTGGCAGATGATGTTTGGTGAGTCCAGGTGTTGAGAAGTGTTGAAAGATGGGGCTAGAATGTGTCATCCACAGGATAATCTCTCATTTGGCCAAATCCAGGGAGTTTAGTGGAAAGGAAGGTGATTGACTGGAAGCTCCAGTGTGTTGGTTTGCTGGAAGCAAGTGGTAATGTCTATCATGTACAGTATTGCAGTAAGGATCAGAAAGCCACTCCTCCCTCCCTGCTTTCATTTCTTTGGGACATATACTCAGAAGTGGAAATTTGTGAAATGATAAGCTTCAAGGTCAGTTTAATCAAGAGTCCCTGGGTCTGTTTCTGTGCTGGTCTCTCAGTTTGGCTGGAGTCTGTATGTGGGATTAATTATTATTATTATTATTATTTACTTTTTAATTACAATTTTTTGGTAAAATACACATAACATAAAATTCACTGTCTTAATTATTTTTACATGTACCATTCAGTGGCATTAAGTACATTCACACTGTTGTGCAGCCATCACCACCATGTATCTCTAGAATAGAGATATTTTCTATTCTTTAAAAAAAATTTTTTTTTAAATGCTTTTTATTTATTTCTGAGAGAGAGAGGTAGCATGAGCAGGGGAGGGTCAGAGACTGAGGGAGACACAGAATCTGAAGCAGCCTCCAGGCTCTGAGCTGTCAGCACAGAGCCTGACACGGGGCTCGAACCCATGAACTGTGAGATCATGACCTGAGCCAAAGTCGGACGCTTAACAGACTGAGCCACTCAGGCGCCCCTATTCTTTTCTATTCTAATGGAGAAACTCTGTCCCCATTAAACAACAGCTTTCCTTTTCTCCCTCTCCTCAGCGTTGGCAACCATCATTCTACTTTCCATCTCTATGAATTGGACTACTCTAGGAACTTGGCAAGTGGCACTGTACAGTATTAGTCTTTTTGTGACTGGCTTATTTCAATTACCTTAATGTTCTCAAGGTTCATCCATATTGTAGCAGGTGTCAGAATTTCATTCCTTCTTAAGACCGAATAATATTCCGTTGGATGTATATATCATGTTTTGTTTATCTATTCATCCACTGATGGGTGCTTATGTTGCTTCCACTTTTTAGCTATTGTGAATAGTGCTGCTATGAACGTAGGTGTCGAAATATCTCTTTGAGTCCCTGCTTTCATTTCTTTTGAACATATACTCAGAAGTGGATGTGCTGGGTCATATGGTAATTGTATGATTAATTTTTTAAGGAATGGCTAGACTTTTCCATAGCTGCTACACTATTTTATTTTTTTAAATTTATAAAAATTTTTTAACGTTTATTTATTATTGAGAGACAGAGAGAGACAGCATGAGCATAGGAGGGGCAGAGAGACGAGGAGGCACAGAATCCGAAGCAGTCTCCAGGCTCTGAGCCTGATGTGGGGCTCGAACTCATAAACTGTGAGATCATGACCTGAGCCAAAGTCGGATGCCTGACTGACTGAGCCACCCAGGTGACCCAACTGCTACATTGTTTTAGATGCCCACCAATTGTGGTCTTAATTCTTTTTTCCCCCAGCTTTTATTTAATTCTAGTTAGTTAACATACAATGTTATATTAGTTTCAGGTGAACAATATAGTTGTTCAACAATTCTGTACATCACCCAGTGCTCATCACGATAAGTGCATGACAAGTGCTAATCACCATTTACCCCCCTCCCCCCATTCCCCTGTGGTAACCACCAGTTTGTTCTCTATAATTAAGTCTGTTTCTTGTTTTATCTCTCTCTTTCCTTTTCCCCTTTGCTCATTTTGTTTCTTAAATTCCATATATGAGTGAAATCATATGGTAATTTGTCTTTCTCTGACTTATTTAGCATAATAGTCTCTAGCTCCATCTGTGTCTTTGCAAATGGCAAGATTTCATCCTTTTTTATGACAATAATATTTCATTGTATATATATACATCACTTCTTCTTTATCAGTTCAGCAATTGATGGACACTTAGGCTGCTTCCATATGTTGGCTCCTGTAAATAATGCTGCTATAAACATGGGAGTGCATGTATCCCTTTGACTCAGTATGTCTGTCTTCTTTGGATAAGCCCAGTAATGAGATTGTTGGATCCTAGCATCATTCTATTTTGCACTTTTTGAGGAATCTCCATACTGTTTTCCAGAGTGGCTATATCTGTTTGCATTCCTGTGGGTAGAATTCTAAAACTGTGTTCCTCCTGGTGGTAAATGTTCCAGGCTTTCCCTCTCCATGTTATGATGTCAGAGGAAGGGCGGAAACTCTTCATCCACCATTCTAAGAAGTTATGAGACATTCAATGCTTAGGCCATCCAGATCCCATTGGCTGAACTAAGCCTGAAAGCCAATGACAGGTAAAGGAAACGAAGAGAAATGGTGGGCTTCAGACTACTTGGCCCACCCTCATACTGGAGGTCGAGGCGACATCCTCATAAGTACACATCCTGTGTGGAGCTTCAAGTAGGGGCCGCTTATATAAAAAGTTCAGGCCTTAGTTAGATCAGGTAAAAAGGCATATTCATGTACATATGTGTTGTGGAAACTGTCTCTTGAAATTTGAATTCTTTTTACCCTGCCACATTATTTTTGTTTCCTTGCTGAATTGAAGCATGGATATTTCTCTGACATTTGGAGCCCAGTGATGCAGGATTGTTAGCAAAAGGCCGACTTGTTTGAACACATGGTTTTCTTTATTAACTTTACAATGGAAGGGGAACTTTTGCCAAATGCCAAGACTTTTCTTCACAGTTTGTCATCTACAATGGGAGGAGAAGGCATGTTGGCCAGGTTCCCCTCGTCTCAAAAAAAAAAAAAAAAAAAAATAAAGAAGAAGAAGAAGAAGAACTCTACTTCAGTCCTTGGAATGCTGTTTGTTTATTGCTGGTGGATGGCAACTTCTTCCAGACTCTAGGCTGAAGAGTTGCATGCTTTTGAGAGGCCCAGGCTGGGCGGCCTGGGCTACCTTCCCACAGTCACCTGGATGATTTAGGATTTCATTAGGAAAGAGGCTGTGGATGCCAGTTCCCAGGTCCACACGCAAACAAAGATTCGAAGCAAAAGGCCTTGGAAATAAATCTGCCAGGCTCTTTCAAAAACAAACTGTCAGCTGGTTACAGCCAACTTCCAGCCCATTTTGAAGGTTTCACTGTTAATCAGGACCTGCTCTGTGGAAATGAATGTTTTGTGAATAATCACTCTCTGCCGCCACTCCCCCAGCCCAAGCAAAGGGAGCATGGAGCCCACTCTACGGAGTGAAGAGTGGGGTCCACTTAAAGCACTCGGCTGCTCCAGGGACTCTGGTTCCCAGCTTGGTACCTTCCTGCCTGCCACAGAGACCAGGGCCAGCCCAGGGCATAATGGCCCGAGGACCACCTCAGAGAAGTGTGTGCACATGTGGGCTCCTGCTCTCCCCACTTGGGCCCAGCAGGCAGACCTGCTCAGCGTCCTGCTCTGGGGGGCACCTTTTTTCCTTTTGAGAATGAAGAGCCCAGACCTTGGGATGCCCAGGTCCCTTATCGGTCTCTAGGGGCATCTGCCAGGTTGATCAAATCTGAGAGGGGCCAGTACAGACCCTGGTTCATGTTTTCTTTTGTTCCATAGTCCTAGGCTTCCTGCCTAGGAACCCATTAGGTTAAATGGCTGCTCACCAGTCACAGGCTCTAAAGAGCCCTTGGAGAGTCTCCACACAGGGACCCTGCTGGGGCTGGTGCTTGGGGTGTAGGTGTGCAAGCCTCCTTACTCTGACCCAGGGCCTCGAAGGGGGGACTTGCCTTCCGCTGGGGGGCCCAGGATGCTTTGACCTCTAAGCTGCTGACACAGTGGCCTTGGCTTTGTGTGGCTCCGGGCAGGCGGGACTTTCTTCATCGAGGCCTCCCAGGGCAGCAGAGAAAGTCCCCCAGTCCCGTTTCCCACCCTCTCAAAAAGGGGACTTTGATTTCCCTGGGTGTTGCAGGCCCTTCTTGTTCCAGCAGGAGAATCCTGTGCGTTTGATCTAAATCTGGTCTCCTGCTGGAGAGACCCAAACAATGTCAGTCAAAACAGTATTAACAGGAAACCTGTCTCTTAAGGCCAGGAATGCAACCAAAATAGCTCCAAGACGTTCATTCTGATAGCAGCGCCATTTGGGGGAGTCCTTTACCTGAGGGAAACAGTAAGTGGAACTCTGCCCCCAAATACTGTGGCCTGCAGGGCCTCATGGAGCATAGTGGGGCGTGGGGCTTGCTGGGCTGCCTGGCGCACCTGAGCACAGAGAAGGGGGCATTCTAGTGACGTGCCTGAGTCACCCGGAGAGCCACACACGCAAAAGATATGTTTTCACTGAGTGAACTGACCGGGTATTTTTGTTTGGTGGAAATCATTGAGACTTTTAGGAGGAAAACAAACTCTGTTATTTTTCAAAGTGCTTAATGCCACTGTGGAATACTTGTGAACCCAAAACACGACAAAGAAAAAAAAATCACTTTGGGGCACCTGGCTGGCTCAGTCGGTAGAACATGCAACTCTCCATCTCAGGGTTGTGAGTTTAAGCCCCATGTTGGGCGTGGAGCCTACTTAAAAGAAATTTAAAAACAGAAAAAAGGGGCGCCTGGGTGGCTCAGTCGGTTAAGTGTCCGACTTCGACTCAGGTTATGATCTCATGGTTCGTGGGTTCGAGCCTGCATTGGGCTCTGTGCTGACAGCTAGCTCAGAACCTGCTTCAGATTCTGTATCTCCCTCTCTCTCTGACCTTCCCCTGCTTATGCTGTCTCTCTGTCTCTCAGAAATAAATAAAACATTAAAAAAAATTAAAAAAAAAGAAAAAAGAAAAAATCACCTTTAATCTTAAAATACAGAGAGAACTATAGTGAATACTTTGTGGGAATTTTCAATGTTTCTTTTATTCATATGCACATGTACTTTTTAGTAGTTTGGGGGCCTCCTGTTTTAGTGTTTTCACCACCTATTTTCCTCTTGCTACACGTAGTCACTGCTGTCAGTTTCCAAAGATATTTCTCTACACACACAAGCAATTATGCATGTATGTGTGTGTGCATGTATGTATGTACATATGTATTTATGTATTTATTTATGTTTTCATATGCAGGTGGAAGCATAGGAAAATAGTTTTCTGGATCTTTCTTTCTCTGCATTTTTTAAAACTTGACATGTATCTTGGAGAGACTTCCATTCAGTATGTATGGATCTGCTTCATTCTGTTAAAAAGTTGCCTAATAAGGGTGCCTGGGTGGCTCAGTCGGTTAAGTTTCTGAATTTAGGGGCGGTTTGTGAGTTCAAGCCCTGTATCCAGCTCTGTGCTTACAGTTCAGAGCGTGGAGCCTGCTTCAGATTCTGTGTCTCCTTCTTTCTCTGCCTCTCCCCAGTTTGTGCTCTCTTTCTCAAAAATAAATAAACATTAAAAAACTGTATTAAATGTTGCATAATATTCCACTTTATGATTGTACTACAATTTATTCAGTCCCCTATTATGAATAGTTAGATAGTTTCCACCTTTTTGATGTTTAAAAAAACTGCCATTTCTCACTCCCTGGAAGCGGCATTGTTGGGTTGAAGGATTTCCAATGTTGAGAGCAATTGCCAGCTTTCTCTCCATCCCCCCTGCAACATGTGAGGGTGTCTGTCCCCACACTGGTGATCACGCAGGTTGCTCTCACAATTTTTAAATTTTGCTAATCTCATAAGTGGAAAATATCACTGTAGCTTTACTTTGCAGTCCTTTTAAGAGACTGAAATGATTCTTGCATATTTTAAAGCATTTGCATTTTTGTTTCTGTGAACCATGTTATTTGCTCAATTTCTGTTGGCCTATTGGTAGCTCTCTTTCTCTCTTTCACGGTTTTAATTTTTTGGCCACTGCTCCTGTACTTCTTCTCAGCCAAAAGAGAACAGAAGCTAAAGAGCTGTTCACATTTCTTTTTCTTCTTGTTTATCCTCTGTCTTCTAGACTGCTTCCTGCAAATATGGCTTAACCATGTGATTCCTCATTCAGCTGGTCTCTGATGTAGCCTTCTAGGGACCCAACCAGCCTCAGTGGGGGCTCCCATCACCAGCCATGCACCCAACCCCTTGGAAGCAATCAATGATGGGCCTTGCACCTCAATCTGGATCCCTCACTCAAGAGAACTCTGCTTCTGCAGATTTTTATTTTGAAAGACTTGCAGCTGCAGATTGCATTTCTTCTTGCATTGTCCTGAGTTTGACCTTAAGTGCTTCCAGAAGACCTTCCTACTTTGTGTTTCATAACTTGAGCGTTTTCCCTACTGATTCAAGGATGGAGTTTACAATTGTGTTTATTGCTTCAACTTCTTGCTTTTGTGTGATTCTTAAAGGCCTAAGGAGAAATGCTGACTTTTCTTCAGCTGTTTACATTCTTACTTTTATGTAATTGTGTGTTATGTATCTCTATAACCAGATTAATGCTTGTTCAACAAAAATTATCATCTACCTTAGAGATGAATAGTGTCTTGTCTTATAGTTAATAAAGAACAGTAAGTCACTTTTTCTCCATAAAGAGGTTTTTTCTTTATTTTTCCCTTTCTACTGTAGATAAAAACCACAAATAGAAGGTCACAGTCCCACGACACACAAAACAGAAAATAAATGGTACAAATAAGGTGATAAATGTGTGTTATAAGTGTGTAGAATACATTAACAGCAAAGAGAACCGTACAAAGCAAACATATAAACCAATCCTATACTTGGGGGACCCAAAGACACATATTAAAAAAATTGACTTATTGACTCTTCAAATTTGGATAGTCTGTAAGCATATTTCATGAAAATAGTATAAGATACAGTCCAGTATAGGCCCTCCAACTTTTTAGTTATTTTATTCAATTACACACTTTCTAGGCATTATTTCCTTTGCTAAGGATTGCTTGATATATATTATACCCAAAGATTGTTAAAGTGCTTATTCATTTTTTGAGAGACAGAGAGAGAAAGAGCCAGAGCATAAGTGGGGGAGGGAGGCAGAGAGAGAATAAGACACAGAATCCAAAGCAGGCTTCAGTCTCTGAGCTCTCAGCAAGGTCACGATCTGAGCCGAAGTCAGACATTCAACTGACTGAGCCACCCAGGCGCCCTTACCCAAAGATCTTTAAACAGCATTCCTCAGAAGGCAGTTTTATTTTGTTGAGAAAATTCTAACAACATACCACAAGCTGGAAAAAGTTGCATGTCCAGGTGGTAAAAATAATCTAGTTACTTTTGCCGGAAATTCTTGTCCTCTGTAAAATTCTCATCTGTGGTAGTCGATGGAGGGCAAAAATGCTTGAATTTATTATCACTGATTCTGTTTACTTATTCTAGTTTTGGAAAAACTGAGTATTTGCAAAAAGTTTTACTTTATTGAGAGCTTTCTGTCTCCTTATGCAAAGATGCAAAAATTCTAAAGGGACTGAATGGAAACATATTGGAAAATGTTTCCTCAGTTTCAAGTCTGAATATGATGGGGTCATCTGAGTTTTGCCTATGATTTGTAAATCCTTTACACTTATTTCTAGGTATTGGCTTTAATTCTATTTTTAACTTTAGAAATATGTACAGGGAAAGGAGCGGAGCCTTGCATAGTAGATGTAGGGGCTATCCTGTAGAAACCACATGACTTCTACTCTAGGCCCTTTCCAGCCCTCTCCCTGCCTCCATTACCAGTGAGATTTGAGGATTCTCTGTCTTTATTTCTTTTCACTTACTGCAATTCCTACATTTTGAGGTGTCAGGATCTAAGAGTGTCAGACATGAGGACTTCCTCTCATGTTCTAATTTTAATTGATTTTATTTATTTATTTTTGAGACAGAGACAGAACATGAGTAGGGGAGGGGCAGAGAGAGAAGGAGACACAGAATGTGAAACAGGCTCTGAGCTGTCAGCACAGAACCCGATGCGGGGCTAGAACTCACGAACCATGAGATCATGACCTGAGCTGAAGTGGGACGCTTAACCTACTGAGCCATCCAGGTGCCCCTATTTATTTATTTTTGAGAGCCAGAGAACGTGAGCAGGGGAGGTGCAGAGAGGGAGAGAAGGGGTGAGAGAGAGAGAGAGAGAGAGAGAGAGAGAGAGAGAGAGAGAATCTTAAGCAGGCTCCACACCTAGCACAGAGCCCAACATGGAGCTTGATCTCATAACTGTGAGATCATGACCTGAGCTGAAATCAAGCATTAGATGCTTAACCGACTGAGCCACCCAGGCACCCCACCTAATCGATTTTATTGATGTGCTTATGGTAGAGATACCTTTGCTTCTGAATTGGATGGTCCAGCCTCCACGCCTTGTCAGGAGCACCAGAGTCTGTTACTTCTGAGCCATGAGTGGCGTCTAGACCTGGCTGATGGATGAGGGAGGAGCCTGGGCTGAGTTGATCACTGTTAAAGAAAACGTTGCGTCTATTTGGTCAGTCGAATACATTTTTCATTGCCATGGTCCCAGGACCCAAGAACAATGTTGGGTGAGACAGGAGCCTTGTCCCACTCTCTGGGAAAAACAGGTCATCACCATTGCCAAAGTGAATGGGACTGTCTCTCAGTTTGTGGCTCTGTGCTGTGGAAAGTTATTTTCTTTATTTTTCTCCTTTGAACATGAACAAAGAATTCAAAGTGTTATATTATTTGCTAGATAGGTAACATCTCAGAACTCAGACATTCTGCCTGTATTTGTGGTTGATGTGACACCACACACATTTAGAGTCTGTTATCTTGCTATCTGCTAAGACAGGGTGACCATGGTAATAAGCATAATGATAAAGACAATAATTAGCATGATATAGCACTTAGTATGTATCAGACAGTCTTCAAAACAGTTTATTTTTTATCAACTCATTTGATTCTGATAACAAATGTTAGAAACAATTGTTACTTTCGTTTACAGATGAGGAGACTGTGTCACAGAGAGGCTATAAAGCTTGTCTGAGGGTACACGGACAGTAAGTGGAATCAGAGATTATCCAATTCTTGCTACTGTGAAGAGCAGTGTGTGTGTGTGTGTGTGTGTGTGTGTGTGTGTTTGATGTGGATCAAACTCAGGATATTTACTCACAAACATGATATAATGACAGAACTTGGGTCCGGAGATTGAACCAGTAAGAAATTCATCAGCTAACAATGGTTTTTGAATGGGCCTCCTAGCTGAGACCGGTTCTCTGATACCGAGAAGTACTGTGGGTGATTTGGGGCTAAGCCATAGCTGGGTCTAGGGATCTTGGATGTTTTTATTTTTAAAAAGTTTAATTTTATTATATTTAATAAAAGCTTAGCTTTTATTTCCATTTTTCATCCGGACACATTTTAAAGGTTATTCCTAGGAGAGTTTATAATGAATCGAATTTTGGGGATATTATTAATAATAATAAAATTACCATCCCCTTAGGGGTATGTAGAAAGCAGCAAATTATATCGCCTCCCCCCCTTTCCAAACCAGAGCCCTCAGTGTGGGACTGAGCTGCCATCAGGGCAGGATTGCCTGAGTGACTCCATGGCCCTGCTGCTACCAAGGGCGCAGTGGATATGTCAGACCTAGTCTTTCTCCTCATAGACTCTAAACATATACTCTGATGAAACACATAACTTTTAGCTACTCGGTATAATTTTGTAATGAATTTCTAGAATGCGTTTTCTTGAAAAATTCCCATGTTGCTACCACACCAAGTCTTCAAGAGGCTAATCAAAGACATTTGAAGGGCCTGAGTTTACAAGGTCATAGATCATACAGACTGTTTAATTCCTTTTCCAGCTAGTGTGCAGACCCATGTGCAGAATATAGAAATCTACAGACCATATTTCTCAGTCACCGTCGCATTTGGGATTCTTGATGGGCTGTGTGGTCCACCAATCGGATGCACCCCTGCAAGACTTAAATTTAGAATTGAGATGGAAGGAAAGAGAGGTATAGCTCTGGGGGTCCTTTTGCTGATGTGGATTGTAGCAGGGGAAGCATGTTTTGGAACCAGCAGCTCTTTTAATGTTTATTTATTTATTTACTGAGAGAGAGAGAGAGAGAGCTAGAAAGAGAGGGAGAGAGAGAATTCCAAGCAGGTCTGTGCTGTCATCACAGGGCTCCATGCAGGTTCAGTCAGTCAAATGATGTTCTAAAGTCACTGCAAGCAAATTTTTGTATTGTTATGTTACCAACCAGCTAGATAATTAGACTTAGTTGTTCCAGATTGTTTTAGGAATTGCTTTTTTTTAAGTTTAGTATTTTCATTTTGAGAGAGAGAGAGATAGCAAGCAGGGCAGGAGCAGAAAGAGAGAGGCAGACAGAATCTCCATGCCGCCAGCCCAGAGCCCGAGTGGGCCTTGAACTCACAAACCACGAGCCTATTACCTGAGCCGAAGCCAAGAGTCAGATATTTAACCAACTGAGCCACCCAGGCACTCCTAGGAATTGCTTTTTAATTTCATTTTTTTAAAAGTATATAAAACATGTTCCCAAAGTCACTACTGTAACTGGGTATATTCTGAGAAATCTAGTTTCCATTCCTATCCTCTGTACCTCATTTCTCCTTACCTCCTTATATAATACATTTTAAAATTAGTTTTATATAATACTAATTTAAAATTAGTTAAAAAATTAGTTTTTTAAACATTTTAAAATAGTTTTTTTCCCAGTATTTCATTTTGTAGCTATGAGAAGATACGTTTATATCTGTATTTCCCTCTGTTTTTTATATAAAATGTAGATATCATATGCCAACTGTGCTCCTTGGTCTTTTCTCTGTTCTTGAGATTGGTTCACATCAGGGGATGGCATCTAGAGGCCGTTGGTTCTCATTCTGTTGTCTGGTTGCTCTGCCTACTGCTCCCAACACAGCGGGCAGCGGAGGAGCCTCTCTTCCCCATCCAGAAGGACCCTGCTCTCTGGTGGACCTGCATATATACGAAATCATATATCCATCAAGTAAGTATCCACCAGTTCTTCCTTAGTGGAATATTTTTTTTTTTTTTGGACTATTTTCTCAAATCAGAAATGGGTGTCAGATTTAGTCAAATGGACACAGAAACCATGCCTGTTGTTTTAATAAAGAGAATTTAACATAAATATTAACTAATAGAAAAGACAAAAGGACTCCTAAGGCAGCTGGGAGGTAACAGAAACTGCAGGATGTAGTTACCACACCCAGGGCTGGGGGGACACAGGGAAAAGGAGGGACCCCACAGAGGTCAACCTCTGAGGAGTCACTGCTTGGCAGGCGCCAGCACCTGAGCTCTGAGGAGGGGCTCCGAGGAGCTGGACCCACACTTCTGGGAAGGCGGTGCTGGCCAGCTGGAGGAGCAAGCTCTGGAAAAATAGCAAACTGAATTTGAAAGCTGCTACTAGAAAAACCCCACTAGCTGTGAGGTGAAGAAACACGACTGGGATAACATGCGCAGGAGGAGAGAGTAGACAGAAGGGAGCAAACTTTTGCCTCCCATCCCCCAGCCTCTCATTCCCCCTTCAGCGCCCCCTACTGGCAAAGCCTAAAGGGGAACCGCGGGCCGAGGAGGAGCGGGGTTTGCAGGGTCCCATTGCAGGGCTGCGGAAACATGAATTGCTTTCTTGTAGAAATGGATATCACGAATTACATATTAATATAGTTAAGCTTTCTAATACCAATTTCTTTCCTGGAGGGAATCCCATTTGGCCACGATGACATTTTCTTAATATACGGTTTGCTCATATTTTATTTAAGATTTTTATATCAGCATTTATAAGTCAATTGATTTATAGTTTTCTTTTTAGGGCAATATTTATCAGATATTGACCTCTATGTTGAATTTGCTTCATAAAAAGAATTTGGAAATTGTAATTATTTCTCCATGTTCTGTAAGAGTTTAAGCAGCCTGAGGATTATCTGACTATACAGGATTGCTAAATTCCCCAGTGAAACCATCAGGGCCTGGGGTATTATTTGGTGAGAACACATAATTTGCTCCATAACTTCTGTAGTAATTGAGCTCTTCAGATTTTTCATCTCTTAAAGTTCAGATTTGGTAAATTATATTTTCCTAAAAATTATTTATTTTATCTAGGTTGTCAAATTTATTTGTATAAAGTTAGCAAGTTATTGGTTTAAGATGTTAAAAACCTCTCTATTTCAATAGTAATTTCCCCTTTGTCTCATTTTATTTGTATATTTATGCTTCCTTTTTTCTTGTTAATGTTTCTTAACTTTGTGGATTTTTTTTCCTCCAAAGCAACAGCTTGATGATGTATTTATGACATTGTGATGTATTTCTTACTTTGTAGCTTCCTAACTCATGTCTGATCTTGATCCTTATGAATTTACTTCTGTTGTATTACATTAGTTTTATTTTTTTCTTATTTATTTTTAGTTCTATAGATATTTAATATGATTTTTTCCTCTGTCTGTAGCTTAACTGTGTTTTATAGTCTCCAACATGTGTCTGCATATTTTCCCTTTCATCTCCTATAACATCTGCTTGGCACACTTGATGTGTTATCAGGTGCATAGATATTAATAACTATGATATTTTCATTATGAATTATAGCCTTTAGTATTAAAAGGTATTTTTCTTAGTCCTGTTTATTGCTTTTTGGCTAGAATTCTACTTTGTCTGATAGTAAGATATGCCTCGCATAAATTCTCACATCCTTTAACTTTTATCCTTTCTGAATGCCTTTGCTGCTTGTCTTTTGTAGAGCAGAGTTGGGTTTTGCTTTGTTAGTCAATTTGATAAAACTTTTCTTTTAATAGCTGAGTTAAACCCTTTCTATTTATTGATACAAATGACATGTTCAATCTCAGTTTGGACCATGTCATGATATACTTGCTCTTTTATTGGATATTGACTTTTGTATTCAGGAAGATTTGTGTGTGTTCTAGTAATTACCTCTATGCCAATGATTTATACAATAAAAACCTTAGTTATCTTTTTCTTTAGATACTGTCTGTTGGTGTCTTACTTTGAGCAATATGGAAATTATAGAAACCACTTCTTTTCCCTCGCTTTTCCTTAGCTTTGAGTTTTAGACACCAGTTTTATCTTATTATTAATCTTTGTACTCTTCAATTTACTTAAGCTTCTTCAACTTGTCAGCCTCAAGTGGCTTCTTTTATTACCTTCAGCTAACACTAAGAGGCAAGTCATCTACTTTCCAATTACTCTGTCTTAATCTCATCTACTCTTTGATTTAATGTTTGTTCACATATTTTGCTTTTTTTAAAATTGAATTTTTGCTTTCTTATCATTAAATTTGGACAATTAGTGATGCAAGTTTATTTTAAACACTGTTAGTTGCAAATATTTTCTCCTAGTTTATATTTAATCTTTTTATCCTCTACTTTCTTAAAATTTTTTTAAATGTTCATTTTTGAGAGAGAGAGAGAGACAGAGCATGAGAGGGGGAGGGGCAGAGAGAGAGGAGGAGACACAATCTGAAGCAGGCTCCAGGCTCTGAGCCGTCAGCGCAGAGCCCCATGTGGGGCTTGAACTCACGAACGGTGAGATAATGACCTGAGCCAAAGTTGGATGCTTAACCGACTGAACCACCCCAGCACCCCTATTCTCTACTTTCTTTGAAGAGCAGAAATTCTTTTTTTTAATAGTTTATTGTCAAGTTGGTTTCCATATAACACCCAGTGCTCATCCCCACAAGTGCCCTCCTTCATGCCCATCACCTTCCTCCCCCCCCACTCCATCTGCCCTCAGTTTGTTCTTGGCATTCCAGAGTCTCTCATGGTTTGACTCCCTCCCTTTCCCCCACTATTTTTCCCCTTTTTCTCACCCATGGTCCTCCGTTAAGTTCCTCCTAATCCTCCTATACGTGCAAACATATGATATTTGTCCTTCTCTGCCTAACTTATTTTGCTCAGCATAACACCCTCAAGGTCCATCCATGTTGCTACACATGGCAAGATTTCAATATATCTCATTGCCATGTAGTATTCAATAGTATAGATAAACCACATCTTGATCCATTCGTCCGTTGAAGGACACTTAGGCTCTTTCCATGTTTTAGCTATTGTTGAGAGTGCTGCTATGAACATTGGGGTCCATGTGCCCCTATGCATCAGCACTCCTGTAGCCCTTGGGTAAATTCCTAGCAGTGCTACTGCTGGGTCATAGGGGAGTTCTATTGTTAATTTTTTGAGGAACCTCCACATTGTTTTCCAGAGGGGCTTAACCAGTTTACATTCCCAGCAACAGTGTAGGAGGGTGCCCATTTCTCCACACCCTCACCAGCATCTATAGTCTCCTGATTTGTTCATTTTAGCCACTCTGACTGGCATGAGGTGGTATCTCAGTGTGGTTTTGATTTGTATTTCCCTGATGAGGAGGGATGCTGAGCATCGTTTCATGTGTCTGTTGGCCATCTGGATGTCCTGTTTGGAGAAGTGTCTGTTCATATCTTCTGCCCATTTCTTCACTGGATTATTTGTTTTTCAGGTGTAGAGTTTGGTGAGTTCCTTATAGATTTTGGATACTAGCCCTTTATGTGATATGTCATTTGCAACAATTTTTCCCCATTCCATCAATTGCCTATTAGTTTTATGGATTGTTTCCTTGGCTGTGCAGAAGCTTTTAATCTTGACGAGGTCCCAATAGTTCATTTTTGCTCTGGATTCCCTTGCCTTTAGGGATGTGTCAAGTAAGAAATTGCTGCGGTTGAGGTCAAGGAGGTTGTTTCTGACTTTCTTCTCTAGGGTTTTGATGGTTTCCTGTCTCACATTCAGGTCCTTTATCGATTTTGAGTTTATTTTTGTGTATGGTGTGAGAAAATGATCTAGTTTCATTCTTCTGCATGTTGTTGTCCAGTTCTCCCAGCACCATCTGTTAAAGAGGCTGTCTTTTTTCCACTGGGTACTCTTTCCTGCTTTGTCAGAGATTAGTTAGCTGTACATTTGTGGGTCCAATTCTGAGTTCTCTATTCTATTCCATTGGTCTATGTGTCTGTTTTTGTGCCAATACCATACTGTCTTGATGATGACAGCTGTGTAGTGGAGGCTAAAGTCTGGGATGGTGATGCCTCCCATTTTGGTTTTCTTCTTCAATATTACTTTGGCTATTTGGGGTCTTTTGTGGTTCCATACAAATTTTAGGATAGTTTTTCTAGTCTTGAGAAGAATGCTGGTGCAATTTTGATTGGGATTGCATTGGATGTGTAGATTGCTTTGGGTAGTAATGACATTTTAACTATATTTATCCTCCCAATCCATGAGCATGGAATGTTTTTCCATTTCTTTGTGTCTTCTTCAATTTCCTTCATAAGTTTTCTATAGTTTTCATCATACAGATCTCTTGTGTCCTTGGTTAGGTTTATTCCGAGGTATTTTATGGTTTTTTGTGCAATTGTGAATGGGATCCGTTTCTTGATTTCTCTTTCTGTTGCTTCATTGTTGGTGTATAAAAATGCAACCGATTTCTGTACGTTGATTTTGTACCCTGCAACTTGGCTGAATTCTTGGATCAGTTCTAGTAGGCTTCTGGTGGAGTCTGTCGGGTTTTCTATGTAGAGTATCATGTCATCTGCGAAGAGGGAAAGTTTGACTTCCTCTTTGCCAATTCTGATGCCTTTGATTTCCTTTTGTTGTCTGATGGCTGATGCTAGGACTTCCAGCACTATGTTAAACAACAGTGGTGAGAGTGGACATCCCTGTCGTGTTCCTGATCTCAGGGGGAAAGGAAGAGCAGAAATTCTTAATTTTTATGAGGTCAAATTCATCAATATTTTTCTTTATAGATCATGCTAAGAAATCCTTGTATCTAAATTAAGGTCACAAAGATTTTCTCCTGTGTTTTTTCTGGAAGTTTTATGGTTTCACGTTTTAAATTTAAGTCTAAGTCTACCTAAGATCCATTTCAAGTGAACGTTTGCATATGATTTAAGGAATGGGTCAGGCTATTATTATTATTATTATTATTACTGCATATGAATGTCTAAGTGTTTCAACCCTGTTTGGTGAAATAACTATCTTCTATCCATTTTATTGTCTGTGCACCTTGGTTAAAAATCAGTTGACTATATAGGTCAATTTCTGGTCTCTATTCTGTTACACTGATCTCTCTTTGTATCTTTATAACAATACCACACTGTGTTGATTATTACAACTATATAGTGAGTTGTGAATCAGGTCTTTTGTTTTCAAAAAGTTGTTTTGGCTACTCTCTGTCCTTTACATTTCATATGAATAGAATTTTGATTTGGATAGTGTGCTGTATCTATAGATCAGTTTGGGAAGAATTGATATCTTAACAACATTGAGTTTTCGGATTCATGTACCAATTTAATCTTGCCATCTACTTCTCTTCTTCTTTTCCTTCAGCTATGTTTTGTAATTTTCAGCTTATAGGGTCTTATATTTTTTCTCATATACACCTAAATATTTCATAATTTTATGCTATTGGTAATAGTTTTATTTTTAATATCAAGTTCTGATTTTTCATTGCTGCTATATAGAAACATGATTAATTTTGGGGCATGTGCGTAGCTCAGTTGATTAAGCATTGGACTTTAGCTCAGGTCACAAATTCACGGTTCATGAGTTCAAGCCCCATATTGTGCTCTCTGCTGTCAGTGCGGAGCCTGCTTCAGATCCTCTGCCTCTTGCTCACTATGCCCTACCCACTTGTGCTGTGTCACTCTCTCTGTCTCTCAAAAATAAATAAACATTTAAAAAAAGAAATATGATGAATTATTTTATTGATCTTGTATTGTGCAAACTGAATGAACTCTCTTCTTATTAGTTCTAAGAATATCTTTGTATTTCCATAGGGATTTTTGTTTGTGTGATCATGTTTTCTGTGAATAAATACAGTTTTTATTCTTCCTTTAAAATCTTGGTACTGTTTTTTTTCTTTACTTGGCTTTTTGCACTGGCTAGAATCTCCTATACAATGTTGAATTAGAAGAGTGAGAGCAGTCATCCTTGGCTTATTCTCAGTCTTGGTGGGGGCCATTTAGTCTTTGTTTAGGAAGTATGATGTTGGCTGCAGATTTTTTTTCAATAGGTGCCCTTGATCAATGAGAAAGTTCCCTTCTATTCCTAGTTTCTGATAGTCTTTTTTCTTTGGTCAAGAATGGATGTTGAATTTTGTCAGATGTTTTCTCTGTCTACTCAATGTTCAGAATTTTTATTTTTTAATTTGTTAATGTGGTGAGTTATATGGATTTTTAAAGTTTAAATTTTTAAAAGTTTTCTCCACTTTATCTTATTTTATTATTATTTTCTTATGATTTCAGAAGTAGAATTTAGTAATTCATCACTTACATATAACACCCAGTGCCCATCCCAGCAAGTGCACTCCTTAATGCCCATCCCCCATATAGCCCATCCCCCTACCCAACACCCCTCCAGCAACCCTCCGCGTGCTCTCTGTAGTTAAGAGTCTCTTTTGGTTTGGCTCCCCCTCTGTTTTTATCTGTCATCTTATTTATTTTGTATTTTTCTCACCTATTTTTGTTCCTCTTTTTTTCTGACTTTTTCGGATTACATATTTTTTCTATTTCATATACTTTTTTTTTTAGTGTTGGCTCTTTTGTTATTTTAGTGGCTACTGTAGAGTTTATAGTGTATAACTTAGCACAGAGTACCTTCAAGTGCTATTATATCATTTCATGAATACTATAAGAACCTTATAGTAGTATACTTCCATTTCTCTTCTGGTCTTGGGCTATTGTTGTCATGCATTTTATATTTGCATTTATTATATAATCCCCTTACTACATTATTATTATATTTATTTATAAAGCATAAACATATTTATCTTTATTTTTCATAAAGATATTTAAAGATTTCTACTCTTTAAAAATATTTAAATAATAACAAAAAGCTTATGTATTTTACCCATGTTGTCACCAGTTTCAGTGTGCTTCATACATTTGTACAGATCTATATTTCTACAGATAGATATTCCATCTAGTGTCATTTTCCTTCTGATGAAGCACTTTATCATTTTTGTTATTATGAATCTACCAGTGATAAATGATTTCAACTTTTGTATGTCTGAAAAAAATCTTTTTTTTTTTGCTCTCAATTTTGAAGCCTATTTATGTGGGATATAGAATTCTAGGTTGGCCATTTTTTTCCTTCTATATTTTAAATATTTGCTCTACTGAATTCTTGCTTGAACAATTTCAATAATTTCCTCAATAAGAATTGTTGATGGGGCATCTGGGTGGTTGAGTCAGGTGAGCCATGGACTCTTGATTTTGACTCAGAGCCCCGTGTTGAGCTCTGTGCTGAGCGTGGAGCCTGCTTAAGATTCTCTCTCTGCCTCTCTCCTCCTTTCATGCTCTCTCTAAAAATTAAAAAAGAAAAAGAAGAAGAAAAAAGATGTGTTGTTATCCTTGCCTTTGTTTATCAGTATACAACGTCCTTCTACTTTGGCTACTTTAAAATTTTTCTCTTTGTCACTGACTTTAAGCAGTTTGCCTCTGATGTGCCTTGATGTAGTTTTCTTCATGTTTTTTGGTGCTTGTGGTGCATTCAGCTTTTTAGATCTGTGAGTTTATAGTTTTCATTAAATTCGGAAAATTTGCAGCCATGATTTCATCAAATATTTTTTGCCTTCACTTCTCTCTTTCCTTCTTTAGGGATTCCATTTATATGTACACCAGGTGGCTTGAAATTGTCCCACAGCTTACTTATGATGTGTTCAGTGTTTTTTATTTTATTTTCTGTTTTGTTTTGAATTGTTTGTATTGCTTGTTGAAGGAAGTGGTTTATTTCCTTGTAGAGAGTTCCACAGTTTGAATTTGCCAATTTCCTTTCTATTCCCTGTATTTCATGTAAATTGATAGTTAGGTCTGAAGCCTTGATCAGATTCAGGTTTTTGTTTTGTTTTTATTCTTGGCAAGAATACCTTATAGTCTGATTTTTTCTTTGGTGGTGTTAACAGTCTTTGACATATAAGTCCATATGTTAATTTATTTCCAGTAGATTTCTCATGAATGGCTTGTGGGAACAATATTTTTGAGTTCTTGATTTTTCATAACAGATTGACTTCAGCCTTTATATACATAAAGATTACTTTTGCTGGATGTAACATCCTTGGCTTCATTCCTTTCCTAGGGTGTCTTAAATATGTCACTCCTTGTCCATTTGACACAAACTGTTGCTATTTAAAATGTCTGATGCCAGTGTGATTTCTTTTCCCTTTTAAGTTACTTGATATCTTTGTCTGGACAACAAAATAATTCTTTTAAATTTAATGCCCCTTTCTTAGTTTTAACTACTGTTCTCAGATTGGCCTCTCTTGCTTTCTAAGTTAGTATCTATTGGATAGTTGTAAATTCACTGATTATCAGTGTTATCTGAAGTCTCATTGTCTCATGCAAGTCTTGGGGCTCTAAGGGGACCATTCTTGTCTCCTCTTCATTTGAGATTCTTGATGTGTTGTCATTTCGATGTGTTGTCATTTTGATGTGTTGGTAGATATTACCTATGGACTTTTGGTTTTGTTATCCTATGTTGCCTTATTTATAAGGAGAGAGGGCTTTTAGGATGACTTACAACATCCTAAGCAGATTTACAGCTACGGTTGTGGCTGTCTTTTTAGAATCCTCTTAATATGTTTTAAAAGAGTTGGATGAATTTATCTGTGTTTTCATTTCCTTGTTTTTTTGCTTTTGTTTTTTGTTTTCTACTTGTAGGGTAGTGAGGCCTTTCTCTTGTTTCCCTAACTTGTCCCACAACCGGGTCTTCTGCAGTCCTGTTCATTCACCTCCCTTATTCAGGTTCACAGAGGATTCCACAGCTCAGTGTTACTGAAGATGTTATTTATGGGTTTCTTTTTCCTACTTTTATGTTTGGTCTGTTTAGGATTTTTTTTTTTAATATTTTTTTATTTATTTCTAGGAGAGAGAGAGAGAGACAGCGTGAGCAGGGGAGGGTCAGAGAGAGAGGGAGTCAGACTGAAACAGGCTCCAGGCTCTGAGCTGGCAGTCAGCACAGAGCCAAAAAAAGGGCTAAAACCCACAAACCAAAAGAACATGACCTAAGAGAAAGTCGGACGCTTAACCGACTAAGCCACCCAGGCGCCCCTTGGTCTGTTTAGTTTTAAGAAAAAGTTTAGAAGATTAAAAAAAAAACTACTCTGCTGATATGGTCAATCATATTATTGGAAATTCTTGGCTTTTTTTTTTCTTCTTAAAAACAAGTGTTACACCATAAACAACACTATGTCATTATGAATTTCTTGTTTCATACTTCCATGGTATTTGAAATATATCCATGTTGGTACACACATACACATGTATATATAATTTCTTGTGATAGGTATATAATATTTTCCCATTGTATCAGTATACCACATTTCATTTACCAATTTACCATCAATTTGCATTTCAGTTATTTAACATTTTTCACTATAACAAAAAATACTGCAATAAAAATTCTGTGATCTTTCTCCTTGAACTTGTGTGTGAGAGTTGTTGTGGTATTCATTTATGAAAAAATTATCTTTAATCTTTTAGAATTTAAGTAACATGTAAACGTTTGGAAATGTAATATGGTAAACAAATGTTAGATACTTGAATTAACTTAAAATCTGGCCTTTTCCAATCTTTGCAAAAGCTGTCTTATGTTTGACATCCATTCTTTTGGATAGGAAAGACCCAACTTCTTTTTTAAGTTATAGCTTATCAAAGTAAACATTTCATTTCCTTGTACAAGTTCCTTGAATCTGCTACCTTTTGCTTTCATGGCTCACCACACACACACACACACACACACACACACACACACACACACACACACACTCCGGAGAGTTTTGTTGTGAAATTCTCTTTGTTTCTGTGGTGGTTACCTTTGTAGTTTGTTCTAAATCAAACATTCTCAAAAGAGAGAAGGGTATGTTGGGTTTCTTTTCAGGCCGTTCCACCCAATATCCATGTCTTCGGGGTTTCTGATAGGCTCCCAGCAGTTCAAGCCAAGCAACTTAGCCTGAAAGTTTCTTAGTTTGTATAAAATTTTATTAACAAATAAGTGAGCATGATTTTTTTTTTTTTGGTCCTGGAGGCCTGTGATTTTCATCTGGGTAAATTAATTAAGGAACCTCAAGTTCAGTTCCTTGAATTTCCTATGTATTCTTTTGTTGAGGAAAGCAATGATGCTAGCATTTTTAGATGTGCTCCAGACAACTGTGACTAGCCCAAAGTAGAGTAGGTAACACTTCTCTTTTCACTCAAATCACTGTTTTATCAGTATATTTCTTTGTTCATTCATTTGATTGAAACTTAAGGAGCACCTGCTGTGTGACAGGCTTGATAGGAGCTAGGATGTGATGATGATGATGATGGTGATGATACCTAATACAGTGGTGGTGTGTATAGATTGATTTCCTTTCTTAATAGCTGGAGACTATTTTTCCCTTGTATGCATATACTGCATTTAATTTACCAATTGTTCTAGTGATTTATATGTAGTAACTGCTTTCATTCTCACAATAACCCTATGAAGTTGGCGATTTTGTTGTTGTCCCCATTTTACAGATGAGAAAGTGAAGACACAAAAGTTTAAGTAATTTTCGCATACATACTAAAAAGTGGTGCATTTAGGATTCCATCCTAAGCAGCCTGGCTTTAAAAACCATGTGTTCAAGAACTCTGCTCCCTCCACCTACTTCAGAAGTATTCATTATTTTAAGGACTTCACAGGCTATAGCTTGACACATAAATAAGTCAATTATAGTACAAATTAATAAGAAACAATAGAGGAACATTTAAAGTACAGATGTAGCACATAGTAGAGGGGACTAGCTCACCTTTGGAAGGTAGGAGGAAATATGAGTCAGGGTGTATTTGCTGTTTTAAAAGATATATAGCCTCTAACCAGTCAATGTAGATTCTCTAAGAAGGGCATTTGCACACATCCGGGCACTGGTGGGTGATGTTGACAGAGTGAGGTCATGAATGACAGGGTGGTCCGGTGGACAAGGCTGCTCCCTGGAGTCAGACAACCAGGGGTCAGAAGTTCAGGGCCTACCACTTCTGACACTCATAGCTTTTGGCAAGCCATTTAACTCCCCCAAGGCATTTGTTACTTAACAACCTGACATAGTTGGTCTGGTCTCAAAGGGAACAATTAATGCAGAAGTTCTTTGTAAATGGCAAAGTGCTAGGCAACTGTAAAGGGCATTAGCAGTCCTGAGACAGGGAGCTTATGAATTGTGAGACTATTGCCTAGCTCTAGTGACTGCAGAATGAAACTGGATTAATCTCTAAGTTCCAGCCTTGAGCGCCTCAGGAAAAGAGTCGAGTACCATGTCTCACCACAAATTCTGAGATTTTGGGTCAATGCTGGGTGGCATTGACCCAGCAGGCAGGAGACCTGCCAGTGGGCTGAGGACGTGGTCCTTCATGACCCCTTTGCACTTACAGCCTCACTTCCTGCCTAGACCGAAAGCATCTGTTTCTGTACAATAATTAGACTTGGTCCACTAGTAATGTGATCACCAAAATGGTCCAAGCCACCAGAAAGACAGTGTTGGTTAACTCTATGAATGAAAGGAGGGATTTTTCCTCAAATAGTTCTTAGAAAGTGGGGAAAGTATACCTGAGCTGATGGTTTGTTCTGGGAAGACTTGGCAGGTTAACTCTTTCCTTATAAAGAGTTTCATCCATGAATCAATGTATAATTCCAAGAATTCTCATTTCTTAGACGACAAATTCTCTACCAATAATGAGGATGGAGACAAAAACCTGAAATGATTGCACAGGTTTTTCTAGTCCTGAGTCCCTCTAATTTCCCTAGCTCCCTCGTGAGAGAGCTTCATTCCATTCAGATCGTGGAGGATTTACATTTAGGGGATGTGTCCAGTTCTACTCTGCTGAATGGGCTGGCCAGAGGAATCTGCTCTGGGTGACAGGTGATGATGCTGGCAGGGAAGGCCTTCTTCCCCTAGCTCTGTTACGTTCTAGAGAATGAGCACTGGCCCCTGCATTCTCCTGGGGCTGGAGAGGTTTTCCTCTGTGGAGTCTATCAGTGGGTGTGGCTGCAGTGAGGAAGCCGCCAGGCCTGAAGATCTAGAGATCAGGGGGTTCCCGTGCTTGCTGGTGAGCACTTTGCGCCCAGGTAGAAGAGGTGGCAACGATGTGTGCTGAGAAGGAGAAGCAATGACACATCTTTGAATAAAAACACACCATCAAGTTAACAGCTACCTTTGTGACCTCAGCATGGTTCCCGAGCTCTGTGGTTCACTGCCACCCTGGTCCTCCCTACCTGGCTATACTCTGTACCTAGGCCTGAGGATAACATAGCTCTGGCTTCTTCTTCAAGCTCCTGATCAAAGAATTGCTCCAGCAGCTCATTTTTCCCTGTTTTGCTCTGGCTGCTGTGAGGCCACTGTAGATGTCCACAGTCCATTTGAGGAAATGCTCATGGTAATGGCCAGCTAGGAAGACCTGCTGTCTTTGACTCAGTGAGTCCAGGATTTCTCCTGACAGAGCATCAACTTTACGACACCCCAGATCTCAAGGTTTTGAATCCCCACTTGCTTTCTAGCATTTCCACTTAATTGACCTAATGGCTTTAAAAAATATTTTTAAAATTTATTGTTTTTGAGAGAGAGAGAGAGACAGAGAGCAAGTGGGAGAGCAGCAGAGAGAGACAGACAGACAGACAGACAGACAGACAGACAGAATATGAAGCAGGCTCCAAGCCCTGGGCTGTCCACACAGAGCCTGACCTGGGGCTCGAACTCACCAACTGTGAGATCATGACTGAAGCCAAAGTTGGACACTTAACCAACTGAGCCACCCAGGATACTCTGACCTATGGGTTTTGTAAGCTACCTACTTACAATTTCTATATCTTTGTCCAAGTTATTTTAGCATATTTTATTTCAAATTATATAGTTTGAAATCAGTTTTACTTTGAATGTTATATCTATTTTTGAGAGAGAGAGAGAGAGAGAGAGTGTGTGAGCAGGGGAGGGGCAGAGAAAGAAGGAGACAGAGAATCTAAAGCAGGCTTGGCACTGACATCAGAAAGGCCGATGCAGGGCTTGAACCCACAAACTGTGAGATCATGACCTGAGCCAAAGTTTGATGTTCAACCGACTGAGACACCAGGTGCCCCCAGATCAGTTTTCCTTTGAAGGACTCATTTATTTCATGGATCCAACAAAATGGATCGTATGTCCAACTGTGGTAAGCACTTATTCTTTGCATCCCTCTTAGCTAAAGTCATAGTTGAAGCCTAAACCACACGTTTGAATAGTACCTCATCAGGAACGTTGCGAGGGTAAGCACTTGTTCACACAAGTGCATTTGACAATGCACAACACTGAGCCAGTCATTACCCTCTGTTTATGTTCTTCTCAGTTTATGGCCTTCTGCTACCACTCCTCACAGTCACAGCCAAAGTGGCTCTTTGCCCTCATCTCCTGCTCCATTCTCCCTTACTCTGTCCAGCACACAGACCTTCTTGCTGTTTACCTGAACACCTTCATACGAGTGTTCCCTTGACGTGGGTGCTCCCTATCAGGTGTCCAAGGATGGCACCTTCCCTACCTGAGGTCTTTGTCCTAATGTCACATTCTTCGGGATTCGTCCATTATCACTCTTTGTAAAAATGCAGCAACTGTGGGGCACCTGGGTGGCTCAGTCGGTTAAGCGTCCAACTTCAGCTCAGGTCATGATCTCACAGTTCGTGGGTTCCAGCCCTGCATCAGGATCTGTGCTGACAGCTAACTCAGAGCCTGGAACCTGCTTCAGATTCTGTGTCTTCCTCTCTCTCTGACCCTCCCCTGCTCATGCTGTCTCTATCTCTCTCTCAAAAATAAAATATTTTTTAAAAAATGCAGCAACTATACCTTCTTCAGCTCTGTTTTTCTCTAAACTCCTTACCACAGTTGGACATATGATCCGTTTTGTTTATTGTGTATTTCCCCCAACCAAAATGCAACCTTTAAGAGAAGAAGATTTTTATCTGGCTTGTTATATCCCTGGCAACTGGGTGAGTGTTTGGCAAGAATTAAAATGTGGAATGAATATCTTTTAGTGGACATTGTAACCTCTTATTCAATTAAGAATTCACTTGAAGATGTTCTTCCTTCCATAGAGTCTCTTCAAGTAAAAACTAGATATCTCTAATAGAATGGAATAACTTTAAAACAACACAAAAATTTCATTTTCTACAGATACATTTTGAAGCTGTTTTCTGATTTTTATTCTTTGAAAAACATTTTTTCCTGGCAATAAAAAGAATACTGGTTTATTGTAAGAAGTTCAAAAAAGTACGGCCAAATTGAATTACTAATAATCCCACAGAGGTAACCATTGGTAGGAGTTTGATATACTTCCTTCCACACTTTTATCTAAGCATGCACACACACATTTTTTGATGAAAACATAATTGTATGTATTTTCATATATATGGATTTAAGTTGGAAATTTTACTCTTTTTAAGTATTTATTTATTTATTTTGAGAGAGAGAGCTCATAGGAGGGGCAGAAAGAGAGAGGGAGAAAAAGAATCCTGTCAGCCCAGAGCCCAATGCAGGGCTCAAACTCATGAATGGTGAAATCATGACCTGAGCAGGAATTAAGAATCAGAGGCAGGGTACCTGGGTGGCTCAGTCAGTTAGGTGTCCTGCTTTGGCTCAGGTCATGATCTCATGGTTCATGAGTTCAAGCCCCATATCGAACTCTGTGCTGACAGCACAGAGTCTGCTTAGAATTCTCTCTCTTTCTTTCCCTCTCTCTGCCCCTCATCTGCTTGTGCTCTCTCTCTCTCAAGATAAATAAATAAACTTAATTAAAAAAAAAAAAAGAATTGGAGGCTTAGCCAACTGAGACACCCAGGTGCTCCAGGATTGTACTCTTTTTAATTTTATCACGTAGAATATTCTAGGAGCATACTATGTATCCTTGCTTTTGCTGTTTTTCTTTTCTTTTCTTTTTGTTTTTAAGAGAGACAGAGAGTGCAAGCAGGGGAGAGAGAGTGAATCTTTTTTATTTATTTATTTATTTATTTTTAATTATTTTTAATTTTTTAATTTTTTTATCTTTTTTTTTAATGTTTATTTATTTTTGAGAGAGGGAGAGAGAGTGCAAGTGGGGGAGGGGCAGAGAGAGAGCAGGAGACAGAGGATCCAAAGCAGGCTCTGTACTAACAGACAGCTTGATGAAGTCTTGAACTCATGAGCAGTGACATCATGACATGAGCCAAAATCAGATGCTTAACCAACTAAGCCACCCAGGTGCCCCATGAATAACTATTCTTAAGATAAAACATATGTATTGTTTCTGTCTCTTTATGTTATATATATAATATATATATAAAGCTCTTTCTTTTCTCACTACATATTTTTAGAATTTATCAATTTATGTTTTTGGGTTCTTTGCTTTTTTAAGGAAAATGTTGCATCTTAACTATTTAGCTTTAGAAAGCAAAATTCTTTACTTTGGCTGTTTTAGGATTTAATATGATTCATTAAAAGAAGAAAATCTCATCTAGATTTTGTTTATAAAAAATGTTTACATTTATTTATTTAAATCAAGTTAGTTAACATACAGTGTAGTATTAATTTCAGGAGCAGAACCCCAGTGCTCATCCCAACGCCCTCCTTAATGCACATCATCATTTAACTCATGCCCCCACCACCTCCCCTGTAGCAACCTCCAGTTTGTTCTCTGCATTTAAGGGCGAGAGGGAGAATCTTCAGCAGGTTCTGCGTTTAGCACAGAGCCCAATGTGGGACTCGCTCTCACAACTCTAGGATCATGACCTGTGCTGAAATCAAATTGGATGCTCAACTGACTGAGCCACCCAGATGCCCCACATTGCTTGTTTTTCTAAAACAATGTTCAGAGATGTCTTAATATTGTACCATAGAATTTATTTAACTAGTCTGTTATTGTGGACATTAAACAAATATTTTTTGTTTTCACTTGAATGAAAATTTCATTCATTTCATCTGTTTGGATTATTAGTTTTAAACTGCTTTTTCATCTATTCTAATTATTTTACCATATTTTGCTCTTAAATTTTTATTATAACTAATCATCAGACCTTAGTCTTTTATCCTTGTGATTTTTTAATACCATTTCTCTAAGTCATTCAGTATCATGACCTGTTTACCTTTAATTCCTCAGTTTTATGTTTTTACTTTTTTGTATTTTCTAAATTATTTCCTCTCTACATGATATATTGTGTAGCGTTTTTACTGCGGTCGTTTGGGCCACCTTCTCCTCCACACCTCTCATAGTCTCATCCTGGCTTTCTCAAACCCCTTCCTTTAAAGAGCATCATCGGAACACTGGTGGTTTTCCCAGGTGGCTGGCCGGGTCACAGTACCGTCTGGAATCACATCCTGGCCATCTCTTCCTGAAGAGAGGAACAATCTGAATTCTAGAATCTCCAGCAGGCACAGCTGCTGGCATTGGGGATGGGGAAAAGTCATTCTATTACCCGGCCTGATGTGAGAGGCAGACAGTCCTTGGGAAGCTGCTTTGTGGAGCATCCATAGCCAGAACACAGGCATCATGTTTCCCTCAGCCTCTGTCTCTATCATGTTTATTTTAAGTTTTCTGCTGATTTCCTTTTGTGGCAGGTAACAATTTTGAGTCTCCTCCTTGCACCATTAGGCCTGAGGAAATAGTGGCTAGAGCTGGGGTTACTGACATGGTCCTCATTGCCAAGAAGATATGGGATCCTCAGGGATGGAACAGACTTGCCCATACTGCAGCATTAAGGATGAGGCCCATTTCTTAAAAGTGTGGTGAGATGGCTGTGGATGGGATGTTCTTTTTTGCATGTCAAGGTTTGGTAGGGTGCTGACTGAGAAGATGAGGGCCTGAGAAATACTCTGTCTTCACATCACATCCACAGCACAAGGACTCTTCCGTTGGCTTCTCTCTCTGTTTTCTCTGGACCAGAAGTTGCTATTTCTCCTGGTAAAAGCATTTTCTCTTCTTTCCAAAACTGGACAACTGCATATCCTTTGGAACGAGTCTCCCCTCAGGCCCTCTGAACTGATGGCAACTTGAATCTGGCCGACTCATCTACTGCTCGGTTCTTGGCCCTCAGGGGTGTCCATGAACTCTTCACGTGGGGTCAGTTCACAATTTGGGCTAGGTTCCTCAAGAGCCAATGATTCTCAGGAATTCAACTGGTAGATGGATCTTTCCTGGATGAGTTGACCTGGAAGATTTCCCAGGTTCCAGACCCAGGGGAGCTGATGTGAAAGCTGAGGCCACCCAGGTCATTCAGGTCCTCAGGTCCAATAGGTTTTTCTGACAGTGCTAGGGCTTCCCAAGCTCTGATGTGACTTTTCAGTGTTTACATCACAGGGCAAATTACAGTTGTCTGAATACATAAACTTGCCAAGATAAAGGCAATCCTGATATATTGGCAGAAGTCTTGGATTTTAGAAAACACATCTCCTCATATTTAAAGTTTTAAGCCCTCTATTTTCTCCAGCTCTGTGGAAGAAAATACCTTTGGCAAAGGCGGGTGGGCTGGCGCCTGTATCGGCTCAGCCTCAGGGAAAACTGGCTCCTTCAGGAAGAAACTGCTTCATCCAGATCTGATCTAGAAGTCTTACTAATTGTATGATATGTGGTCAAATACGCTGGCGTGCGTGCTATCTACACGGATGTTTGGTCACTTGCAATCCTGCTTTAACTTTGATTCTCTAAGCCAAGAGGTGGGTGGTTAACAGAGACCTATCACTAGGGCCAGCTGGGGGCTGGCAGAGCCCATCTGGAGCCAATGGGCCACCTGTCTAGGTGGTGCAGGGTCACAGTCAGGGGCAAGGTTGATCTTGAGGATTTGCTACAGTGACTAAGCGAATGGTATTGTTATAACGCCATTCTCACTAATTTGCCCTCTGATATACTTTCTTATGCAAGAGAGAAGGGTCAGTGTTTCAGTGGGTGCCAGGAATTGCCTTTGTCCTAGGCACCCCCAGAGAGTTCTGGCTCGTTGGTCCAGGGAGAGCAATTACACACACACCAAGGCTTCCAACACTCGAATCCTGGCCCCCTTTCATTTTGTAAATAGCAAATCCACTTGAGATCGTATACATTCTGAAGGAAAAAAGTTCCTCTTCCACTGTGTTAAATAGCACTGAGGTGCATTTACAACTTGAAGTGTGAGAAATTCACCACCAGCTGGGGAATGAGACCAAATGGCTTTCTAGCCACTGTCAGGCTTCTCTGTCGCAGGACTCAGTGTGCACTGCAGATCTCACACCTCTGACAATCTCAACCAGATGGGATGAGGGCCATTCAGGTGGGTATTTAATTTCTAGACTTTATAGTATAGCTACACCATGGAATCTTATTGCAACTATTTAAAAAGCATACTTTCTGAGCTATTTTAAGACATGGGAAGTTGTTCATTGTACCATACTAAGTTAAAAAAAGGTAGAATTCAAACCTTTTTATTCAGTATGATCCTGGTTTTGTTATTTGTATAAATGACAATGCCAAAATATTGGTGACTGCATTCGTATTTTGAATGACTCCATTATAGGTACTTTCCAGTATCCTTCAAATGTGTACAATGTGCATGAATTATTTTATAATGAGAAAAGGCACATTATTAAAGTAGCATAAGATTAACAAAGTTTTTATTGTAGGCATAGAATAATATATAGAACTCCCATCTGTGGACCCATTACCCAGCTTCAAAAATGACCACCTATTGGCTAATCTTGTTTCATCTATTTCCTCATCTACTACCCCACCCATATTATTATTTTTTTAATCAACTGACTATTTTTTATAACAGTTCTGGTTTATAAAAAATTAAGCAAATAATATGTAGGGTCTCACATATCTGCATTAGTGTGTTATGTTTCTTATCATTGATGAAGCAATGTTGATATATTATTATTAACTGAAAGCCATGGTTTATATTAGGATTAATTCTCTGGATTATACTGTTCTATGAGCATAAGCTTTTTATTCATCATCGATAGAGTCAGTTACCCCCAGGACTATACATGTCTGAACCAAATGGACCATATGAAGCATCTAAATAGCCTTCTACCTCTATAGTCCAGGAACCAGAGAAATGACAGAAAAGCCAATTGGAACTACTTGAAAATTACCAAGTTGAGAAAACAGCAAGCCAAGCTAAAAATCACTACTCCTGGTACATAAGAACAACATAAGTGCAAGATGTCAGTTGCCCAAAGTGTGGGAGGGGCTGCGGGTGAGGGAGGAGCCTGGATCCTGCCACAGTCTGTGTGGGCCCAGAGAAGACAGAGCTCCCTCTTCAGTGAGCAGTAACTTTAACCCAAGCACAGTTGTTGAGGCAGTGGGAGCAGGAAGGAGAGTACAGAACTTTCCATAAGCATGATTGGGGCCAGAACCTACAAGGGAATTAAAAACATAAAAAAGTAATCCTCTGGCATCCTAATTAAATGGAGGATTTCTCAGCAGTGGAATGGGGTGGGGGTGGGGGCATATGCCTGGCCATTATCTCACTGCTGCCCTGTAGCTCTTTCCAGACACCTGCCAGATGCTAATTAGTCAAATCCTCTGGAGCTGGGATTCAGGTGGAATGGTGGGGGAACAGAGGTCATTTCCCCAAGGACATTTGCAACAAGTCAGGGTTCAATGGCCCCTCTCCCCACCAAGCATTAGACTATTTCCTACATGCACAAGGGGATCAATAATTGTCACAGACGGCTGGCTCAGTCCCTAAATCTTTCATGCCAGTTGTTATAGAGACCTTGTTGAGTGCTTGCTATTCAACATCAACAACAATGCTTTATTGTGCTTCTAGGCATGCTGGCACTGGGCTGGGCTGTGGGAGTCCAGTGGTGACAACACAGACCAAGCATATGCCTCATGGTGCTGACCTTCCATTGTGGGTGTTTTCTTCAATATACCAGACTCCTGCCTCAGAGCCTTTGCATTTCTGTGCCCTCTTCCTGGGATGTTCTCCCTCCAAGTGTGTGTACATTCTGCTATTCCCACTGTCAGTCTGAACAAGGATGAGTTCTCTC
The DNA here is from genome assembly GCF_003009895.1 of Hyaena hyaena. Taxonomy (NCBI): domain Eukaryota; kingdom Metazoa; phylum Chordata; class Mammalia; order Carnivora; family Hyaenidae; genus Hyaena; species Hyaena hyaena. The sequence continues at coordinate 1,166,110 of NW_024081264.1, forward strand.
TGTCATTTACCAAATTTAAGGACCTCAATTTCTGGAATATTGGTAATGCAAGAAAAAGTTTTGTCTTGAACTGGAGGAGTTGGGTCTCTCTGGCCTTATGAAATCTCTTGAGAATACTTTAGGGGTGAGTCCCCATGGGGGACATGAGCTGATCTTCCCTCCCTTAAGTGATCCACCAAGGAGGAGATGGGAACCCAGAACTTTCAGGAGCAAAATCACATGTTGGATAGGTGCCCATTCTCATATTCATTCAAAAAAATACCTACTGAGCACTGACCACTTGAGACAGTGAGTTAGGGGGTGGGGATACCACCACACAGAACCAAGTCTTTCCCTTAATGAGTTCATGGTTTAGTTGAGGAGACAGAAGCTAATTAAGTGGCCAAATAAATAATTATAAACTCATCACTCATAAAGTGAAGGTGAAATGGATAGTTCTAGGAGATTTGTCTATTAGGGAGGGCAGGGAAGGCTTCCTGAGGAAAGGGATTTGGCACAGGATAGGAAAGATGAATTAAAGAGGTGTCAAATAGGGCTGTAAGATTTCTGGATTGCACTTCATGATGGATTGTAGGACACCAGAAGATGGGAGGACCAGGTGTGGGTAGGGTGGGGACAGTAAGTTCTGCTGGGGACTTTAGGGCACATTGGAGACATTGAAGAGCCAATATCATGTAGAAAATTGAATATTACTAGATATATCAAAGAGAATATACAGACAAACCTGTAGGGATCAGAGGAGTCACCTGGTATGTGCTACCAGGCATTGGGGGCACACAAGTTCATCTGAGGAAAGGGTGTAAATGGAGAAGAGGGGACGGGGGTAGGCAGCCTTGAGGAGCTCTTACATCCAAGATTAAGTTGAGGAGGACCAACCTGCCAGAATGGCAGAGAAGTTTCCACATCATCAGGAGGAAAAGAGGAGAGTATGGGGTGAGTGAAGTTGAGGGGCAATTCTTTGTACTATTGTTGCAACATTGTCCTAAGTCTGAAATTATTTCAAAATATACAGTAAAAGAGGTGCCTGGGTGACTCAGGCGGTTAAGTGTCTGACTCTTGATTTCAGCTCAGGTCATGTTCTCACAGTTCGTGTTTAAGATTAAGCCCCATATTGGGCTCTGCGCTGACAATGTGGAACCTGCTTGGGATTCTGTCTCTCTCCCCCTCCTCCTCTCTCACCCTCTTGTGCTCTCTCTCTCAAGATAAATAAATAAACATTTAAAAAATGCACAGTAAAACAGTTCTTTTTTGTTAAGACTTATTAGGATGGAAAAGAGGCCACCTCTCCATCTTGGATAACTGCCCTTCATTGACCTTTATGGGGATAGTTTTCCTCTATATTCTCTTCAAAGAGACAATTTAATTCTTCAAAGTGTATATGCTCCTCTTGATATACCTACAGATAGTTCCTGCATCCAGACCACTATCATCCTATGAAGTAAACATTAAAAAAGGCTGGATTATTTTATTTTCAACCATTTATTTATTACTTTTTTCTTTTACAGTTTATTGTCAAGTTGGTTTCCATATAACACCCAGTGCTCATTAACAAGTGCCATTCTCCATACTCATCACCCCCGTTCCCTTCTCCCCCACCCCCATCAGCCCTCAGTTTGTTCTCAGTATTCAAGAGTCTCTCATGGTTTGCCTCCCTCCCTCTCCCTAACTAGTTTTCTACCTTCCCCTCCCGCACAGTCCTCTGTTAAGTTTCTCCTGTTCCACTTATAAGTGAAAACATATGGTACCTGTCCTTCTCTGCCTAACTTATTTCAAGGGTGCATAACACCCTTAAGTTCCATCCACATTGCTACAAATGGCCAGATTTCATTCTTTCTCATTGCCCTGTCGTATTCCATTGTATAGATAAACCACATCTTCTTGATCCATTTATCAGTTGATGGACACTTAGGCTCTTTCCATGATTTGGCTATTGTTGAGAGTGCTGCTATGAACATTGGGGTACATGTGCCCCTATGCATCAGCACTCCTGTATCCTTTGTTCAATCCTTTATTTAAAAAAAGCTACTGGCTTGTGAAACATATACTACATTCTAATGTAACCCCACCTATTTAGTAATCAAACAAAACACATGTAACTGGGAGTACTGGACAAATTACCATCAGTTTGTGCCAATCAGGGCAGACGAAGTTTTTTGCAGTGACAAACCAACCCCAAATCTTAGTGGCTTCAAAGAGCAGAAGTGTACTTGCTGCTTCAGTGCCACAGAGGGCTCTGCTCACAGGGAACACTGAAGGACTTGGATACTTCTCGACAGGGACCTTCATGGTTGCCACAGAGAAGATATGGTGCCGGTCGAGCACTGCCACTCAGTCCTTTAGCCTGGGGGCTGCCTGTCACTTGTGCTTACCTTCACCAGCTGCAAGCGGGAATGTGGCTGTGCCTAACTTTAACGGAGCACGGAAGTATCCTTCTGTGTGCCTGAAGCAGAACTCCAGAAGGGTAGCAACTTGTACTCTCCCATTTGAGGTTCCAGCACAGAAATGACAAAAATCATGACATTGTAGCAGAAACAGCCAATTGCTTACTCAATATTCATTCTCCTCTACTTTCTTACTACTAGAACTCTGCAGAGTATGTCAATGCCGGCTGAAAAGGAAACAACTCTACAGATGCCCTAAAAGCTATGGGTGGACATATGACCCAATTCTGGCCCTTTGGATAGAAACAGAAGTCGCTAGGTAGAGTTTAAAGCGAATTGTTTTTCAGTGATCAGACAGGACTGCCTTTGGCCCTCTACCCTACACCTCATCGTCCATCATCCTTCTTCCATCCTGTACGGACACAGTGCTTGGGAGTGCAGGGGCCACCCTGTAACTAAGGGACAGAAACCTCATGCTAAGTTGGATCCGTCAGGACTACAGAGGGGGCTTGGAGCCTTGGGACACTGTGAGCACCCTACCAGTGGTAGGCTGTGTCTCCCACGTTACTGCAAACACATAAGCTGGCACTGTTGGCTTCTGCTACTTGCTGACAAACCCAATCCTAAATGATGCAAATAAAATATTTTTATTACTGTATACCATAAGTGATGAATTATTTGTACTTTATCATTCTATGCATTCAGAAAATATTTACAAGAAAATATTCAGTCACATTATCCTCATCTTCCTCCAGGTAGTTAAATAGTATATAGCTTTCTATATTGGGTCTAGAACAACTTTCCTACTGTACCACTGAGGGAGCATTAAATATTATCAAAGGCTCACATAGAAGATCCACTTTGGAAAATGACGAGCTGTGTACTTTGATCTTCTTATAAAATCAATCAATCTACTAATAACTTAAGACATTAAATTTAGTTATTCAAACATTGACAGTCATAAATACAGCAGTAGTATATGTTCCTCCTCCAACTAATTACGTCACCCTAGTTATTAATATAAATTATTCATAAACATACAGTTCATTCAGCAATGTATATATTGACAGCCTCACCTTCAAAAAATTTTTTGAAATAGAGAATAACACATTAAAATGATACTATACTAGGGGCGCCTGGGTGGCTTAGTCGGTTAAGCGTCCGACTTTCGCTTAGGTCATGATCTCGCGGTTCGTGGGTTCGAGCCCCGCGTCGGGCTCTGTGCTGACTGCCAGCTCAGAGACTGGAGCCTGTTTCAGTCTGTGACTCCATCTCTCTCTGACCCTCCCCTGCTCATGCTGTCTCTCTCTCTCTCTCTCATAGAAATAAATAAAAACATTAAAAAATTAAAAAAAAAATAAAATGATACTATACTAAAGGAAACTTAGCTGAGGTAGCATTTTGGAAATCACTAAAGAAATAGCCTACTATTTGAAAATAAGACTTTAGTCAGGAACAAAATTAAACTCATTACTTAGTAAATTTTATACTTAAATTACATGTCTGCATGAATTTCTGGTTTGCCAATTCTGTTTTATCGTGAACTATGTAAGAACTTATTTTAATGTGTTTGCTTTACTTTCAAAAAAGAATTACGGTAGTCCTTTCTTATCCATGGTTTCACTTTCTATGGTTTCAGTTACCTGTGGTCAACTGTGATTTGCAAAATGGAAAACTCCAGAAAGAGTTTATAAGTTTTAAACTGTGTGCCAGTCCAGGTGGCATGATGAAATGTTGTGCTGTCCTGCTTTATCCTGCCTGGAACATGAATTATCCCTTTGCCCAGCATATCCATGCTGTACAGGCTATGTACCTGTTAGTCAGTTTAGTAGCCATCTTGGTTATCAGATTGACTGTTGCTATATCACAGTACTTGTATTCGAGTAACCCTTATTTTACTTAATAATGGCCCTAAAGTACAAGAGCAGCAATGCTGGCAATTCATGTATGTCAATGAGAAGCTGTAAAGTGCTTTCTTACGCGTAAAGATAAAAGTTCTTGGCTTAGGGCACCTGGGTGTTTCAATCGGTTAGGCGTTTCAGTTCAGGTTATGATCTCAGTGTTCCATGAGTTTGAGCCCGTGTTAGGCTCTGTGCTGACAATGTGGAGCCTGCTTGGGATTCTCTCTCTCTCTCTCTCTCTCTCTCAAAATGAATAAATAAACTGAAAAAAAAAGTTCTTGGCTTAATAAGGAAGGGAAAAATTCATATTGCTAGGGTTGCTAAGATCTTAGGGTTGCTAAGAAAGAATCCTCTGTCAGGAAATTGTGAAGAAGTTAAAGAAACTTGTGCTGGTTTTGCTGTTGGACCTCAAACCGTAAAAGTTATGGCCATCGTGTATGGTAATTAGTTAAGATGGAAAAGACATTAAATGTGAGGGGGTGGGAGACATGAACAGATGTGTTCCTATTGATGGCAATATTTTGAGGCAGAGAGCATTGTGTGTATAGGGTTTGGTGTGATCCATGGTTTCAGACATTCACTGAGGGTCTTGGAATATATACCCCATGGATAAGGAGGGACCTACTGTACAGTAATCTTTTTGTCATGTTTGCCTCATAGGTGGAAAACTCTTAGGAGAAGCAGCTTTGGGTGAAAGAGCCCCACAGCCACAAATGCAGCCTTCCTGAAACACCTGTTGGAGACCTTGAGGGTCTAGCTGGTGTCTTTGGTTAGGCAATCTGTCCAGATCAGGGCACTGTCTCTTTGCAACTTATGACTTACTGCTGGATCTCTTTGATAATGTGCTCTGACTTCAGAAAGAATCACTTCATCTTGAAATATCTTCATTAAGTCACTGACACAGGGCCTGAAGATTGCTTTTTAAATGGTCAGGTGAAGCTAGTAGGTACTTTTGGATCAACAATGAAGTAAGAGGAGTCTGGAAAGATCATGGTTGCTTGTGATTTTGGTGTTCTTTCTAGATGTCCCAGACTTGGGGATGGGTGACATTTCTTCCTGGCCTGTAGACATCTCAATATTTCTACACCCCACCTTTCTACTACAATAGATTATTCTTTGAACAATTCCTGTCTATTTTATTTCCATGCAAATGTTTCTTGCAAATATACCATCTCAGTGCCGGGTGGCCTGGATCTAATCTCACCTCCCTCAAGAGCTTTTCCAGACCTCACCAGTCATCACCCATAGATGCCCATGATTTTCTTGCCCATGTCCTAGGGGACCTTATATCTCATGCGTGCTTTTTCACTGGACTGTTAGCTCTTAGAAGGAAGGCTTTGCTCTTAACCATCTCTGATGCCCCTGGTGTTTGGCACACAGTGTGTAGACCTAGAAAGAGCTTCATCTGTGCTTGAACAGAAGTAGGGAACATTTGTGATTTTCTCCATCATGTGATTGATGCTTTCTCTGTCCCATCAACAAGTGAAGATTGGTTTGGGAATCTCTGGAGTGCTCTGAGGCCCTTGTATAATTCAAAATGGAGAGAATCTTGGTTGGCAGAAGAAAAGGAGAAGGAGCAACTTCTAATTATCTTTGCTGGAGGTCAGGGCATTGTTTCTTCTCTGAATTGCTCTTAGTTGCTGAAGTTGAAACTTCCCTTAATTTGGGACAGATAAGAGTAATCTGGGGCAGATAAGATAAGAGCTTCTGGGAAGCTGTCATTGCCCACTGGCTTGGCAGTTATGTTGCTGTAAAATGATCGTCTAAGACTTTCATTCTTTCAATTTTGGGTTATTAAAAAACCAACAACCCAGAATTACCTGATTTAAAAATAACAGATCAAGACCTCTTTCTGGCACCACTGAAACACAAAGTATACAAAGAGAGCCTTGGGTATCACTTGAGAAACTCTCCAGACCACCCAGCATTTGGTGGATGTAATGATTCACCACCATCTCTTTGGATTCTTTTGTCAGTAGTTGATTACATGATGGGAATTAGAGAGAATAAACCTGTGCAATGGGGTGAAGATCTCCTAAGAGAATCAAAAAGCAAACTTTAAAAAAATATCTTAAAAATGTACTTTATTTTGTTTAAGGTTTTATTTTGATTCCAGTTAGTTAACATACAGAGTTATATCAGTTTCAGGTATACAATATAGTGATTCAACACCTCCATACATCACAACAAAAGACAAGAGTGCACTCCTTAATTCCCATCACCCCTCCTCCCGCCCTCCTCCCTGCTGGTAACCATCAGTTTGTTCTGTATAGTTAAGAGTCTGTTTCTTGCTTTGTCTCTCTTTCTGTCTCCAAAGAATGAACTTTTATATGCCAGGTCAGTGAGTCTCATGGGAGGATTTACCTTGAAAAAAAAGTGAACTTGATTATGTTAATTTTTGGCAGACCAAAGGAGGTTGAAGTAATAACCAGAACTCCTTGTCTCTGTGCCCCGCATCTCAATTTCCCTGCCTCAGCATGCAGTGTAGGAGGCTAATCAGAGAAACACAGAGAGGGATGTCACACCCCAACCTTCTTCTCTGTGCTGATGTGCCCCTTACAAGGCTGGACATGGAAAGACAGCTTGATTAAGACCTCCTCTTGTTGGGGGCTTGTTTCTGTGAAGTGTCAGGGTTTATTCCATTCGGCAGAGTTTGGCGGTAAAAGACAGGTGTCTTTCTGCATGGAATCTGGGAGCCTCAGACCTACTGGGCCTAGTGGACCTACAGAGGCCTGGGAGCCAGGTTTGGCTTGCATGAAGAGAGGGGCCAAGAATGCTGAGGTGTGGGGGTGGGAGCTTGGGACCAGGCTGGGCAGGGAGGGAAGAAGGGGGAAGGGGTCGCCCTTGGGTGACTATGGGGCCCAGCAGGCCCCGGAAAAGGCCAAGGCCAAGGCCAAAGCCTTTGTGGCCCTTCTGCCAGACACCAGTTTCATGGATGTTTATACCCACTTAAGAATATCCTAAGATACTGTAATTTATTGCTTAGCCCCTAGCATCCTTCTGTAATGCTGTCTTTGCATTTGTAGAGAAATGTGTGTTCACAGCAGCACTTCCCAATTCTGAGCTAGCTGGGTAATTCCTCTCACCCTGGGGTAGCTTCAGGGCGGCTCCACTGTATAGTTTTGAGCGAAGACCAAACACAGCCTATAGTTATGAGCTGACGTTTGCTAGAGAAGTTTAGTTTTTGGATAGGGATATGTTTTTGGATGCAGGAGGGTGCACTGCCTTTCTGCTTCAGGGAACACTATGGCTCCCAGTGTGCCACCATCACCACCCATTCTGTCCAGGGAAGGACTCACCACCTTTCATGTTGGGCTGATTTTCCTTCCTCACCCCACTCACTCCCTCATCCCCCTCAACACAAACAACACTGTGCACTGACTCCCTCCTTTATTCGTTTTGGGAGTAAAAAGGAGAGAGAATGGCCATAGATGGAAAGTACCAGAGAGTGTGGGTATCTGTGAGGTTGGAAGGAGAGCCTTTGCCTCACGGGTGAGGATGAGCTCCCTTGTTTCCACTTGCGGAGGCCAGCGTGAACACAGGTGTAAAAGGGTTTCCTGGCTGTTTCCAGTGATGTGCAGTGGGTGTTTGAAAGTGTATTACATTTAGGAATGGGGCTGCTTTGTACTCTGGTGGTGAGGAAGGAGGGCTTGACTGAGAATGAGAAGACCTTTGTTTAGGCACTAGATCTTTCATATACTATTTGATACACACACACACACACACACACACACACACACACACACACACACATTATATAACATGTATCAGTAATGAAGCCCAATGTAAAAATGACCACACATGAACTTACCACACAACTTGAAAGGCAATGTTTGTGTTCTTCCCAGGTCTCATTCCTTCCTCCCACAGAATCCTGAATTTTGTGTATATTATACCCATAACTGTTTAGATGCATTGTACAGATTCTGCAGATACTGACTTTGTTCAGGAGTGTGTAGCCCCATGATGGCAGGTGATGGTTTTGGAATCAAACCGATTGTGTTGAAATCTCACAGGAATCACTTGCTAGCTCTGTGGCCTAGAACATACTACTTATCCTCTCTGAACATCATTCTTTCATCTCCAAATGGGAGTCATCTTTTTTTTTTTGCAAAGGCAAAGGGCTTTATTACGGGCTTAAGCTCGGGCTTCCAGACCTCACCAACGCAATGGATCCATGCTGAGAGCCTCGAACAAGGGCAGAGTAGGGTTTTTATGGGGTTTGAGAGGGGGGAGTTACAGAAGTTGTGACATGGGAATAGTGATCCAATCATAATTATTCAACACCGTTGACAGCGGGTTTGACCATACACATTGTCTAGAGTATTCGTTACTTTTGGCGGGATCCAATTACAACATTTAGAGTACCTTTAAATTCAA